>NC_053028.1:587894731-588125423 GCF_003073215.2 Triticum urartu | reverse complement strand
ATGAAGGTTAGCAACTTTGTCCTTTCATCTATCATTGCTAGATTAGCTCGTGCAATGCTTTATATAGTGATTGATTTTTGAGTTTAGTACTTTGGGAGGAATTATATATATGTGCTAGTATTTGATTTATATGCAATTTGAGGTCAAAAATAACACTTAGTTTGCATATGTAGGTGTGGTTTACTTAGTACCTTCTAAATCTCTGTCGTAACCACCGTCGATCGCTCGCAACGTCCCGTCGCCGGCACCACCTTGTGGTGAACCTCTTGTTCATGAAGTTTTATATAAAAAATTGATGTTTGTGTGATTTGTATATATAGTTACTCGTATAATTATCTTACCCATACGTTGTTTGTTATACATAGTGCCATGGTTTTGATATCCGTCCCCGTCGGCCCTCGTCCGGGTTATGATTCGGATGTGTTATATCCTCTTTTAAAACTATTCATTGCATTTCGTGTTTATGACAAATATGTCCATCAAGTTGACATAGATATTTGTATGTAGGAGGTAGTTGAACCGGAAATTCCAACCGACCCTATTGTCGAGAGGTTAAATTTAGTTGAAAGAGAAAACGAGGATTTGAAGGAAAAATTGAAAAGAATTGAGGGGGAGAAGATGGAATTGGAGTTGCATGTTGCCGATGTCGTCGATGATCACAAGATTAAGATGGAGAAAATGCGCTTGAAGATTAGAAAGATTAGAAAATATGCCATTCATAGTGAGGCTTGGTATCATTATGCTGTTGGATCAATTGTTACCTTAGTTGCGATCTTGATCACATTTGTTGTTGCATTTAAATTCTTTAGCTAGAGAGTTATTTGTTTGTTGCATTTAAGTGTTGTATGATCTTTATGTATGAACTTTATGTATTGTATTAATTTGGTGTTTTTGGTGCTGTGTATTGAAGATGAGCTGGCAATGGATGTACGATGACCGATGCTATCCTGAGTTCATTAATGGTGTGCGTACTTTTCTGCTTGCGGCTGAGGCAAACAAGCGGGCGGATGGTTTTATGCCTTGTCCATGTGTTGGCTGTAAGAATGGTCACAATTACTCTACATCAAGAACCATTCACGTCCACCTATTTGAGTCCGGTTTCATGCCCCACTATAATGTTTGGACCAAGCATGGGGAAAGAGGGGTTATGATGGAAGACAATGACGAACAAGAGGACGACGACAGCTATCCTGGCCATGGGTTCCCTGAATACAATGGTACAACAATGAGGGACGAAGCTGAGCCGGTAATGTGGTAAGAAGCTGAGCCGGCAATGCGGGAAGAAGCTGAAGAAGAGGCATCGGATGAGCCCGTTGATGATCTAGGTCGGGCCATTGCCGATGCAAAGAGAAACTGTGCAAGTGATTTGGAGAAGAAGAAGTTGCAGCGCATGTTAGAGGATCACAAAAAATTGTTGTACTCGAATTATGTAGGTGACAAGAAAAAGCTGGGCACCACACTGGAATTTCTACAATGGAAGGCAGAGAATGGTGTATCTGACAAGGGATTTGGAAAGTTGCTGGTAATGATAAAGAATATGCTTACAAAGGACAACAAATTGCCCGAGAGTATGTATGAAGCAAAGAAGGATGTCTGCCCTCTAGGGTTAGAGGTGCAGAAGATACATGCATGCCCTAATGATTGCATCCTCTACCGCGGTGAGTACGAAGATTTGAACACTTGCCCAGTATGCAGTGCATTGCGCTATAAGATCAGCCGCGATGACCCTGTTGATGTCGAGGGCGAGCGCCCCAGGAAGAAGATTTCTGCCAAGGTGATGTGGTATGCTCCTATAATACCACGGTTGAAATGTTTGTTCCAAAATAAAGAGCATGCCAAGGCGATGCGATGGCACAGAGAAGACCGTAAGAAAGACGGAAAGTTGAGAGTACCCGCTGACGAGTCGCAGTGCAGAAAAATCAAAAGAAAGTATGGGAAGGAGTTTGCAGATGACGCAAGGAACGTATGGTTTGGTCTAAGAACAGATGGCATTAATCCTTTTGGGGAGCAGAGCAGCAACCATAGCACCTGGCCTGTGACTCTATGTTTGTATAACCTTCCTCCTTGGTTGTGCATGAAGCGGAAGTTCATTATGATGCTAGTGCTCATCCAAGGCCCTAAGCAACCCGGCAACGACATTGATGTGTACCTAAGGCCATTAGTTGAAGAACTCTTACAACTGTGGAATGGAACAGGTGTATGTGCATGGGATGAGCACATGGGGGAAGAATTTAACCTAAAGGTGTTGCTGTTCGTGACCATCAATGATTGGCCTGCTCTCAGTAACCTTTCAGCACAGACAAACAAGGGATACCGCGCATGCACGCATTGTTTGGACGATACCGACAATATATATTTGGCTAATTGTAAGAAGAATGTGTACCTGGGACATCGTCGATTTCTTCCGAGCAGGCATCCCATAAGAAAGAAAGGCAAGCATTTCAAAGGTGAGGCGGACCACCGGACGAAGCCTCGCCACCGTATTGGTGTTGATGTACATGATATCATCAAGGATTTGAAGGTGGTCTTTGGAAAGGGTCCTGGTGGACAACCTGTTCCGAATGACGCTGACGGACACGCACCCATGTGGAAGAAGAAATCTATATTTTGGGACCTGCCCTATTGGAAAGACCTAGAGGTCCGCTCCGCAATCGACGTGATGCATGTGACGAAGAACCTTTGTGTGACCCTGCTTGGCTTCTTGGGCGTGTATGGGAAGACAAAAGATACACCTGAGGCACGGGAGGACCAGCAACGTATGCATGGAAAAGATGGCATACATCAGGGTCATGCAAGCTACGCTCTTACCAAAGAAGAGAAGGAAATCTTCTTTGAATGCCTGCTCAGTATTAAGGTACCGTCTGGCTTCTCGTCGAATATAAAGGGAATAATAAACATGGCAAAGAAAAAGTTCCAGAACCTAAAGTCTCATGACTGCCACGTGATTATGACGCAACTGCTTCTGGTTGCATTGAGGGGGCTTCTCCCGGAAAACGTTCGATTAGCCATTGTGAAGCTATGTGCATTCCTCAATGCAATCTCTCAGAAGGTAATCGATATAGAAATGATACCAAGGTTAGAGAATTATTTGGTGCAATGTCTTGTCAGTTTCGAGTTGGTGTTCTCACCATCCTTCTTCAACATCATGACTCACATCCTAGTTCACCTATGTGAAGAGATTAACATTTTGGGTCCTGTATTTCTACACAATATGTTCCCCTTTGAGAGGTTCATGGGAGTCTTAAAGAAATATGTTCATAACCGTGCTAGGCCAGAAGGAAGCATCTCCAAGGGCCATGAAAATGAGGAGGTCATTGAGTTTTGTATTGACTTTATTCCTGACCTTAAACCGATTGGTGTTCCTGAATCGCGGCATAAGGGCAGACTGGATGGAAAAGGCACGCTAGGAGTGGAACAAATAATATGTATGGACGGACATTCTCTCACTGAAGCACACTACACAGTTCTATAGAATTCCGCCTTGGTGGCTCCGTATATGGATGAACACAATAATTTGCTACGCTCCAAACACCCGGAGCGGTCTGATGACTAGATTACACGTGAACAAACCAGGAGTTTCGCCAGCTGGTTGCAGACACGTACCATGCATGACGCCTCTATTGAAGATGACCTGTACTTGCTGTCCCAGTTACCATCTTCGAATATAATGACTTTCAAAGGGTACGAGATAAATGGTAATACATTTTACATGATCGCCCAAGATAAGAAGAGCACCAACCAAAACAGTGGTGTCCGCTTTGATGCAGAAACCAAGACGGGAAAGGAAACATATTATGGTTATATACAGGACATATGGGAACTTGACTATCCACGTGGTTTGAAGGTCCCTTTGTTTCGGTGCAAATGGGTCAATATGACACGAGGCGGGGTAACGGAAGACCCGCAGTACGGAATGACAACAGTGGATCTCAACAATCTTGCGTATGCAGACGAACCATTCGTCCTAGCCAATGATGTGGCACATGTTTTCTATGTGAAGGACATGTCTACCAAGCCGAGAAAAAGAAAAGATTAGGAAGCGAATGCATCGTACGATGAGCCAAAGCGGCACATAGTTCTTTCTGGGAAGAGAAACATCGTGGGATTGGATGACAAGACAGACATGTGAGAAGATTATGAAAAGTTTGATGAAATTTCTCTATTCACAGTGAATATTGACCCGAGCATCCAGTTAAATGATGAAGATTTTCCATGGCTACGGCGCAAAGGGACACACGCGAAGAAAAAGTTTCACACCCAAAGATCTGGGATGTGATCAGCTTCACTATCATCACTTTCTTCTGTGTTTCACACCAAGGAGGGAATCTCTGTAATAGTTAGGGTAGCTAGTTATGTGTTTTGGCATTTGAAATGCGAAGAAATTTTATGTGCAAGCAAATTCTTTCATGCATTTACTGATTTTTTCATCTAAATGACCCTGAAATTGAAAAGCATTTAAATGAACTCAGAAAAGGTTGAAAGTTGGAATGGTATCGTAATTTCACCCACATAGCATGTGCAAAAAAGTGATGATAGTGAAGTATCAGGGTTACCGCAAAAACTGGACGCACTTCGTGTACAAAATGGACAATCTCTTTCGAAGTATCAGGGTTTCGGACGAAAACTCATCCGTTATAGAGGCATTTCATTTTTTAAATAACCTAAGATTTACAAAATTGAATATAATGATAAAACACACTAATATTAAACATAAGAAAAAGAATCACTGAAAAATCTATTTTCAATGTTAAGTTATTCACAAACTAGTGATTCACACAAATTTCAAATAATTCAAAATTTGAACTATTCAAATTTGTAAACTACCAGTACTAACAGAAAGTTTGTAATTTTTTGTACCTAAAGCAAAAATATTCACAAACAAACTCTAAATATAGCAAAATACAACTCTAAAATAAATAAAACAAAAATAAATAAAGCAAAAAAATAAGAAAAAAAGCCCACCTACTAGGCCACAGCGGCCTGCATACGACTAGAAACCCAAATTCTAGTTGGGCCAGGATGCAGGCCCGCTAGCCCAGTAGGCCCAACAGGGCATCCCAGAAGAGGTAGGCCCAGAAGGCCTGCTTAAGAGAGGAGCTCGAGACAGCAGCGACGGCGGGGCTTATAAGCAGGTGCAAGTGCCCCTCGGCTAGCGAGGTGGGACTAAACTTTTGCGCCCCTTGCCTGGCAACGCACGCCCTTTAGTACCGGGTCGTGGCTCCAATCGGTACTAAAGGGGGGTCTTTAGTACCGGTTGGAGCCACCACCCGGTACTAAAGGGGTGCCGTTCCTGCCGCTTGGCCTGGCCAAAACAGACCTTTAGTACCGGTTGGTAGCTCCAACCGGTAATAAAGGTTGTTCTATAAAAGAAAACACTTCAAAAAATTTGTCAGTTTCTCATCTCTCCCTGCTTCTTTCTCCTCATCGCCGCCCCCGTCACCGTCCGTCCCCGTCCCCGTCGCCGTTCGTCGCCGTCGCCGTCCCCGTCCCCGTCGTCCCCGTCGCCACGCCCCGCCCCGTCCTCCCGTCGTCCCCGCCCGGCCCGTCCCTGTCCCCGTCGTCGCCGCCCCGTCTCCATCTCCGTCCCCATCCCTGTCGCCGCCCAACATCGTCGCGCCTCGCCGGTGAGCTCCTGCCCCGGCCGCCAACCACACACACACATCCTCGGCATATAGTGTTATTAGTTAGCAATCTTTCTATTTTTTAGTTATAGAATTATTAGAAATGTTAGTTTTAGTTATAGAAATGTTAGTTATATAGAAATGTTAGTTTTACTTATAGAAATGTTAGTTATATAGAAATGTTAGTTATATAGAAATATTAGAAATGTTAGTTATATAGAAATGTTTTTTAGTTATAGAAATATTAGAAATGTTAGTTTTAGTTATAGAAATATTAGAAATGTTAGTTTTAGTTATAAAATTTAGAATTTGCATATATGAAATCACAATTCATCATTTAAAAAATGTGACTTTACTTTTGCGGCATATAGTATTTGTTGTCGACGATGCCCGGCCCGCATCCTCGCCGTCGACCCGTTCGCGATGACGTCTTGCTTCAGAGGACCCATGTCCAGGACTGGGCTCCGCCGGGCTGGCACTGGGAGGTGCTACCTTCAGAGGCGCGACGCTTGGTGAGGAACCCGGGCCCGGGTCCCGTCGTCGACCCTCATCTCCTTTGGTGGCGTTCGCGTGGGCCACTTTCGGTGCGGAGGGAGCCGGCCCTGTCGGAGGTGGTACGTCGCCGTGTCAGGGAGGAGGACGAGCACGTCCATTGCTACATGGCTGCTATGGACGTCAGGTTCTCCAATACCTGGCAGGTTCTTTTGGGAGATCACCCGAGCCATGATCCAGTGATGGTTCCTTCTCTTTGGGTGTCCACCGCCCGCACCTCAGGAACCGCGAGTGGCCTAGATTACTCTGTAGTATTCGATCTTTATTAGCTTGCTAGCTAGCTAGCTAGTGATGTATTCGATATTATATCTATTATTCGAGATGACGAATTCGAGATTATATTTTTCACATCCTAGCTAGTCATGCATTAGAGTGTTGCATCATGTCTACCTTTCATCAGAAACTTGAATTGGGGCAGACAGAACCCCCAGCACCCCCTCTGGAATCAACTAAGGTTTACTAAAAATATTTTCAATGAACCTGAAATGCCCTTCTAAAAAGTTCACTCTCTTTGTCTTGGGTTAGAACCTCTGGCAAAATTGATGCGCATTTTTCTAGGTCAATAAAAGGTCATTGAATTAAATCATATATAATTTGCATTTGGGCATTTGAATGCTAGTAAATATTTTGAATGCTCAAATAATTCTGAAGATAAGTGTGGGCTGTTGGAAATATTCTAAACAGAGCCTCTGATTATTTTCAGGATTTTTAGAAGTGCCTAGCTATTTTTAATAAAGCCACAAACCTACAGAAAAATAGAAAACAAAAATTAAACGAGAGGGAGAGAACTTACCTGGCCGCAACCCATCAGCTGGCCCACCTGGCGGCCCAGCGCTGTGCTGGCCCATGCCAGCCAGCTGCTTCGTCCCCGCCAGGCAGGCAGAGAGCTGACGCCGGTGAGCGCGAGCTCGCCACGGCGCCAGCAGCTTGCCGCTTCACGCGCCTGGACACCGAATAGGCTCCACGTCGCCGTCCCGACCCCGTGGATAGCTCACTCGCCCCCCTTCCTCTCTGCCTCGGTCTCCCGCACCATGGCCGACGCACCTGCCGCCGCACCGGCGCCGTAGTCGCGCCCTCCGTCGTCCCCGCGCCGAGCCACCGTGTCTAGAAGCTCCGCCGCCCTCCACTCCTTCGAGCAAGCCGAGCCCCGAGCGCTCGCTTGCCCCGCAGCCTCTGCAACAACCTCGCCCGACTCCGCCATTGCCGGAGATCCTCTTCGTCATCGCCACCGCATCAGCTCGTCCCCGACCGCGCCGTCCATTCCTACGTGACCGCCGTGAGCTCAGCTACCTCCCCATCCTCTCCGTTTGCTTTCTCGTGCACCGTAGCAACTGCACGAAGCTTCACCGCACGCGCCACCACCGAGCTCGTCGGCGACGTGTCTCCAGCCAACCATCGGCCACACCACTGTGTCCAACGCACTCACTTCACCCCCAGGAGGCCGTAGCACCCTCTGTGCCCCTGCCGTGCCTCATAGCAACGTTTTCGTGCACGCCCAATCTCCGGTCAGCGCCTGGCTCGACGCTGGCGTCATCTCCGGCCACCCTCGCACACACCGCTTGCTCCACTCGGCGCGCGAGTTCACCAGCATCCCGTAGATGCCCTTCGTCGGCCATTTTGTCGCCGGAGGAGGAATCCAGACGCCCTCCGCCGTGTCTATCCTCGCCGGCGGCTTAACACCGACGGGTTTGACCCATTGACCTTGACTGGGTGGGCCCAGGTTGACTCCCCTGAGTCTATGACAAGTGGGCCCCCCTCTGCTAATTAACCCAGATTAGTTTTAACTAAATTTAGTTAGTTTAAATAACTACTGACACGCGGGACCCATTGGTCAGGTTGACATGGACGTCCCCGTTGACCATTGACGTCACCCTGACGCACTGCTAACGCAATAACTAATTTCTGGATTTATTTTTATATAGAGAATTCTAGAAATTGTTGCAAACTTTAAAAAATCATAGAAATGAATCTGTAACTCCAAATGAAAAGATTTATATATGAATTTTGATCAGAAAAATTCAATCTATCCATTGGTAATGGTTTAATGCATGGCAAAACAAGTTAACCTCGCTGTTTAAGCAAAATAAGATAATGCACTAATATGGCTATGTTAAATGAACTAACATTTGAATCTTTGATTCAAATGGGTTCATTCCTTTCTGTTTTAGCTTGCATTAGGCCAAGACACATTCATTTTGCCATGTCATAGCATGAATCCTATTGTTGCATATTGTCATGTTTTGATTATGTTCGGTGTGTCTTTCGTGGTAGGTTTTGCCTCCGAGGATTACCCTGAATATCCGTCTGAAGGGCAGTACCCTACTACCACTACATCAGGCAAGCAACCCCATTGATCATATCGATACAATCCCATGTTCTCGCCTCTGCTCTCATTTACTGCACTAAGACAACAACGTTTCAAACTGCTGTGTGCTACGGTAGTTGAACCCTTATCCTCTACATCACCTGTCATTGCCACAGTAACTAGATGAGACCCACTAGCATGTGTAGGAGTTGATTGAGCCAGGTATGTGTTTCCTACCTTGCTATGCCTGCTATGCTTAGAGTTGTGTCAGGTCTGGTTCATCTGGGTGATGGGCTAGAGTGAAATGATTATGTCGATAATGTGAGGGATGTGTTGAACATGTTTTGGGCCATGTAGGAGTACATGGTGGGTTGTTTCATTGAGGCCTTCCATAAGAACTGAGATCTGTATGCGTGATTTAAGATTTAGCTACTACCACACATTGGGCCCTGAAATATGACCCCGCTCGACTTACTGACCCCTCTCGTCCTCTGTCCAGGAGTTGCAACTAGTTTCTGGTGTTTGTAGGTTATGTGTTGGCGGTCGTGCGTAGCGCTGACCCTAGGGGTGGGCTATGATGAGGTAGATACACCGTGGCACGGTGTACCGAGTCGCCCGTTTGGTGTCTCGAGAACACTGCACACATCGTTTGGGGCCGTTGAGGACACCCCGGCCGGATTTCCCTGCGGATGGAACCTGAATAGGCGATAAACCTGGACTAGAGACTTGTGCGGTTAGTCAGGTCGTGGTTTACACCCACGTCGGTTTTCGCTTGAAGTCTGTCGAGCACATGTCATGTGCAGACGCTAAGTGGTGGAAACATGTGTGATGAAGTACACCCCTGCAGGGTATAAAACTATTCGAATAGCCACGTCCACGGTAAAGGACTGCTTGGTTGCCTATACAGTTCATAGACAAGTTAATGGATACTACTAAAAGACTCAAGATAAGTGTGAGTACCGAGGATGGCCCTCTCGTAGGATGATGAGGGAGGATCCCCGGTGGAGTATTGTGTTGGTGATTAGTGTACTCGTGTGCGAAAACTATTTTACTAGTGGTGTCCCGTAGGATAGCTTAGCCAAGAGTCAAAGCTGGCTTGGTGCAATAACTCCACCACCTTCTTGAGAATGAGCATGTATAGTAGGTTCTGATGTAAGACTTGCTGAGTACCTTTGTACTCATGTTTGCTTAATTACTATTTTCAGATGACAACACCGCCCCCTCCGATGGGTTTTATGTAGATCTCGACGTCGATGAGTGACTTGCCACCCAGGTGGTGATCCTGGCCATGGAGGGCCTTATGTAGATAGACAAGCTTCGAGAAGCCTTCTTTCTTCCTAGTGTCTGTACTCAGACTATTTGCTTCCGCATGTGCTTGTATGCTTGTATGACTTGAGTGTCAGGTCATGTGACCCCTACCTGTATGAACATGTTATGTATGGCTCTCTAGAGCCTTTAAATAAAGTACTTGAGTTGTAGAGTTTTGTTGTGATGCCGTGTTGTATTTGCACATATCGAGCATATTGTGTGTATGAATGAAATGCTTGGTATGTGCGGGATCTGACAATCTAGTTGTTTATCCTTGGCAGCCTTTCTTATGGGGAAATGTTGTCTAGTGCTCCTCGAGCCATAGTAGTCCGCTACAGCCCGGTTCACCGGAGTCCTGCTAGCCCAGCACTACTGCTCAGTACACTTGACTGGCCGGCATGTGATTCACTTCGTTCCTATGTCTGTCCCTTTGGGGACATGTCACGCGGTGACTTCCGGAGTCCTGCCTAGCCTGCTACAGCCCGGGTTCCACGGAGTCCTGTTAGCCAAGTGCTACAGCCCGGATTCACACGCTGATGACCGACATGCTCGATGTGATTCATGTATGCCTGTCTCCATAGGTCTGTGTCGCTTTGGGTTCACGACTAGCCTTGTCGGCCTGGGTTCTCTGTCATATGGATGCTAGCGACACTATCATATACGTGAGCCAAAAGGCGCAAAAGGCCCCGGGCCATGGTAAGGCGACACCCGTGGGGATACCGTGCGTGAGGCCGCAATGTGATATGAGGTGTTACCGGCTAGATCGATGTGACTTGGAATCGGGGTCCTGACAGCGTTGGCATCAGAGCCGGACTGCCTGTAGGTTCGTTGAGCCAAACTGGTCGATGTCGATTCTAGAAATGCTTTAGTTATATGTAGGGGAATTGATTGTGGGAGGGAACGTAAGGCTCTTTTACTCCTTTACCTTATGCCCTCTGATATGTGCCATTCTCTTCTCTTTCCACGTGGGTTAAGGACTAGGCTCTCTTCTTCTGTCAGGTTCACGTATTACTAATCCATAGTAGCTTATAGGATTGTTGTTACAAGCCTCAGTACAGTTTCTACTACTTTTAGTATGTTGCCATTTGAATCAGAACCCTGATATGATGTTGTTGAGTGGTATTGCAAACTGTTGTGGATGTCTCAAATCTTTTTCTGAGCATTTACAGCCGTTATGCTGTCCAATTTTCCCTAGAAATTCTAATGTCTTTGCATTGTGGTTGTGCTTTCAGATGGCCACTCATGCTCAAAACCAAGTGGTTCGCCAGACCCGGTGCCTCGATGTGCCCGGTCATACTGCTATGTTATTCTGGGTAATGATCGAGACAGGTTACCGTTGGTATCCCGAATACACTATCGAAGAGCAATTCCGAGACTTTAATCAAAGCCAATATTTCTGCATCGTCAGGTTATTTCCTTCTTATCCTGGATCTACCGAGCCCCTCCACTGTTCCTATGGACTCGGGGTTAGTGTTGAGATGGCTGTGCAGGATGCTGCCTATTCCATGATGACCATCATGCGAGTCTGGACTGACCTGCTTCGGAACACCGACTTCCGTTATATGCCAGCTTCACTCCCGGGAGTGCAAGGGTATCTCCAGGCTATCTATGCTGACTCCACACGTGAGGACTCACTAACTCGCAGCACTGCCGAGATGCTCGAGGATAAGGACCGAGAGAATCGGGCCTTGAGACTAGAGCTTTTCAACACCCGTGCTGATCATTGGGCCACTTTGACTCGGTTTGCACCTGCTGTCCAAGCTAGATGTATGGACACAAGGGATCTGTATCCTGTGTGATCGGCTTTGCCAGACATGGTGGATTGGCGTGATGTGGGAGGCATCACCCCACCCCGTGGTCCCCGCAGGCCACCGTTTGTTGGTCCAAGACCTCATCCTAGCCCCTATGGTCCACAAGCTCCTCAGGACCGTCTGTTCCCGGAGGACTACTATGGAGATGTCTGAGTTAGTAGTAGTATCACTACTATTGTAATAGTTGTATCCCCACTGTCCTGCGTGACTTGTGGAATATGACTTAGTGTGCAATCAATTCCGGAGGTGTAGAAAAATAATGTATAGGAGCTTGGAATGCCTCCGATGAGATGTAACGTCTTTCATCATAGTTGTACTGTAGCCTGGGCTTGTACTAAACTATGTATAGTGTGTATGACCGTTGATATATATATGGCAGTTCTATATTACCATGTCATACGGATGAACATCTCTGCATTCCATGTTATCCATTACATTCTGCACTTCCTTGCTAAGTTGTGCCATCCTTATCTAAACCGTTGTCTTGTCTTCTCCTAGGATGGTCAACACCCGCAGCAACCCTGCTGCCCCGGAGCAGGGGGAAGCCAGTGCAGTTAGGGGTGAAAATCTGCCTCACCCGCCTTCTCTGGCCGAAGTGATGCTGGAGGCAGAAAGACACAAGCGTGAGACTAACTGCATGCTGGAGCGGATTGAGCAGAACACTTCACGCCATCAGCGAAATGACTTGGTGTCAATCAATGACTTCATCAAGTTGTACCCACCAAAGTTTAACCATTCCGTCGAGCCCCTCGACGCGGATGACTGGCTTCACAGCATCACCCACAAGCTACGTTGTGCCAACGTAGCCGAAGCTGATAAGGTTACTTATGTTGCCTATCACCTCGAAGGCCCTGCTAGCCTTTGGTGGGAAAATTTTGAAGCTATGTGCCCGGTCGGCCAAATCACTACTTGGGCTGAATTCAGTGAGGCTTTTCGTGAGCATCACATCCCGGAAGGTCTCATAGATCGCAAGATGGAAGAGTTCTGCAATTTCACCCAAGGAAGACTGACTGTGGATGCATATAGTCATGAATTTGGGAATCTGGCACGATATGCTCCTGAAGAGGTATCCACCGACGCTAAGAAGTAGGCAAGGTTCCGCAAGGGACTTAGCCCTGAGCTTCGTCGCGATCTTCGTCTGCATGAGTGCACCTCCTTTGAGAAGTTGGTCAATAAAGCCATCCGTGCTGAGACAGGCCAGTCTGACTATGACGCTTCATGCAAGCACTCTCGTGATTTTGGCTCTTCATCTGGCTCTAGATCTCAGAAGCGCCGCGTGTGGATTCCAAGCACGGCACTGCCACCCAGGTTCATTCCGAGGCCATCCTTTGAGGCGCCTCGTCCCAACCAGTAGTTTGCACTGCCCAAGCCCTATGGTGGCCCTGCTGCTAATGCTGCTCCACGCCCAATGTTGTGACATGTTTCAAGTGTGGAGAGCCGGGTCACTATAGTCAAGAGTGTCCCCAGAACAACAACCCCAATCAGTCTGAAAAGTCCGTTGGTCGTGGTAAGCCAGCGGGAAAGGCATCCTACGCCAATCCGGTCACCACTTCACGTGGCCATGTCAACTCTGTCTCAGCCGAGGAGGCTCATGAGGATCCTAACGTCGTCCTTGGTACGCTCCTTGTTAATTGCCATCCGGAATCTGTTCTTTTCGATACTGGAGCATCTCATTCATTCATATATGAGAGCTATGCTCGATTGCATAACAGAACATTCTGTGACATGCCCATTTCCATGGTAATTCAAACTCCGGGTTCCAAATGGCAAACTTCTAGAGTAAGCCATGGGAACGAAATTCTTGTCGATAGACTTGTCTTTCATGCATCTTTAATAGCTCTCAAGTCCTTGGACATAAACATCATCTTGGGTATGGACTGGATGTCAGCTCATTATGCTAAGATTGATTGTGCCACTAGAACCGTTCAACTTACTCACCCATCGGGCAAGACAGTCAATGTCTTAACTCGAGTGGCCAAGCGCCAGCTTTACTCCCTAAACGCCAACCCCCTTCCAGACCTTGAATATATTCCGGTAGTCCGGGACTTTCCGGATGTCTTTCTAGAAGAACTGCCAGGTGTTCCACCTAACAGGGATGTCGAGTTTGTGATAGACCTTGTTCCAGGAACTGTTCCAATTTCTAGAGGACCCTATAAGATGGCACCCTTAGAACTAGCCGAGCTTAAGAACCAACTCGATGAGTCCTTGAAAAAGGGTATCATCCGTCCTAGTTCCTCTCCTTGGGCTTGCCCCGTCCTCTTCGTTAAAAAGAAGGATGGAACGGATCGGATGGTTGTAGATTACTGACCTGTCAACTTGGTCACTATCAAGAACAAGTATCCGCTTCCCAGGATCAACGATCCGTATGACCAGCTCGCTGGATCCTCAGTCTTTTCCAAGATGGATTTGAGGTTGGGCTACCATCAAATCAAAATCAGAAACGGGGACATTCCCAAAACGGCCTTGGTTACTCGTTATGGCCAATACGAGTACACCGTTATGTCCTTCAGTCTAACCAATGCCCCAGCCACCTTCTCTCGGTTATTGAACTCGGTCTTCATGGAGTATTTGGATAAATTCGTCATAGTATACCTCGATGACATACTCATCTACTCCAAGAATGAAGAGGAACATGCCGCACATCTAAGGCTGGTATTGACGAAACTTCGAGAGCATCGCCTTTATGCCAAATTCTCCAAATGTGAATTTTGGTTGCCAGAAGTGACCTATCTAGGCCATGTAATCTCTGGTAAGGGTATTGCTGTCAATCTCGAGCGAGTTCAAGCCGTCCTTGATTGGACTCCACTTGAGACGGTCAAGCAAGTTCGGAGCTTCCTTGGCTTAGCGAGCTATTGCCGCCGCTTCGTCGAGAATTTCTCCAAGGTTGCTAAGCCTCTAACTGAACTCCTCAAGAAAGATAAAAAGTTCGAGTGGACCCCATAGTGCGAGTTCAGCTTTCAAGAACTGAAAATACGCCTGACATCTGCTCCCGTACTGGTACCACCAGATTTCTCCAAGGACTTTATTATCTATTGCGACGCCTCGCGACAAGGACTAGGTTGCATACTCATGCAAGATCGTTAGGTAATTGCCTATGCTTCATGGCAATTACACCCACCTGAGGAAAATTATCCCACACATGATCTAGAGCTTGCAGCTGTAGTCCATGCACTTAAAACTTGGCGACATTACCTCCTCAGTAATTGTTGCGAGATCTTCACCGATCACCAAAGTTTGAAATATATCTTCACCCAACCGGATTTGAATCTTAGGCAATGACGTTGGGTTGAGTTGATCTCGGATTACAACTTAGGAATAACTTACACCCCGGGCAGAGCCAATGTCATGGCTGATGCGCTAAGTCGTAAATCTTATTGTAACAACCTGATGTTACAACAAAGTCAACCACTTCTCCATGAGGCATTTCGTAAGCTTAATCTTCACATTGTTCCTCGAGGATTCCTATCCACCCTGGTGGCAAAGCCTAACCTTACGGATCAAATTATAACTTCCCAGAAATGTGATAAGGGCATATCCCGGATTAAGGAAAACATCGCTAGCGGAGTTGCTAAATGTTTTTCCATGGATGAGCGAGGTGTTGCGTTCTTCGAGAACCGCTTGGTGGTTCCCAAGAAACAACATTTATGCCAGTTGATTCTTAAGGAAGCTCATGACTCCCCTCTCACCATTTATCCCGGTAGTACCAAGATGTATCAAGACCTATGCCAGAGGTTTTGGTGGACTAGGATGAAGAGAGAAATTGCTCAATACATTGCTGGCTGCGACGTCTGTCGTCATGTTAAAGCAGAGCATCAACGGCCTGCTAGCACCCTTCAACCTTTGGCTATTCTTGAGTGGAAATGGCATAAAATCAGTATGGATTTCATTACTGGGTTTCCCAGGACCAAGAGGGGGAATAATGCCATCTTCATCGTGATCGACCGTCTTTCCAAAGTAGCCCATTTCCTACCTATTCGTGTGAGTATCACCGCTAGCCAGCTAGCTGATTTATACATCTCCCGAATAGTGTCTCTTCATGGTGTCCCATTGGAAATTAACTCAGACCATGGGAGTCTCTTCACCTCTCAATTTTGGGAAAGTTTCCAAAATGCTATGGGAACTCGTCTCTCTTTTAGCACCGCCTTCCATCCTCAATCAAGTGGTCAAGTAGAGCGAGTCAATCAAATTCAGGAAGATATGCTCCGAGCTTCTGTCATCTCATTCGAAATGGGTTGGCAGAAATGCCTTCCATTTGCGGAGTTTGCTTATAACAATAGTTATCAAGCTGGCTTGGGCAAAGCTCCTTTCGAAGTTCTCTATGGATGAAAATGTCCAACGCCTCTTAACTGGTCAGAAACCAGGGAAAGACAACTCTTTGGCCCGGATATGATCCAGGAAGCAGAAGAGCAGGTTCGCGTTATTCGTGAGAAATTGAAAACGGCCCAATCTCGCCAAAAGAGTCGATGTGACCGCAAGCATAAGCCTATGTCTTATGAAGTTGGCGAGAAGGCTTACCTTCGGGTTACACCTTTAAAGGGAACCCATCAATTCGGTATCAAGGGCAAGTTGGCTCCTCGGTACATTGGACCCTTTCGCATTCTTGCCAAACGAGGAGAAGTTGCCTACCAATTGGAACTACCTTCGCATCTTTCCAGGGTTCATGATGTCGTCCACGTTTCTCAACTCAGGCGTTGCTTCACGGATCCTATCCGTGGAGTGGACCAAGAAACGCTTGATCTAGAAGATAACCTCTCATATCGGGAATATCCCGTTCGTATCCTTGATCAAGCCGAGCGTACCACTCGACGCCATAATATCAAGTTTCTCAAGGTTCAATGGTCACACCATTCTGAGCAAGAAGCTACTTGGGAAAGGGAGGATCGTCTTCGACTTGAGTACCCCACCTTCTTCCCGGCGGATTCTAAATCTCGGGACGAGATTCGTTTGAGTGGGGGTGAGTTGTCACATCCTAGCTACTCATGCATTAGAGTGTTGCATCATGTCTACCTTTCATCAGAAACTTGAATTGGGGAAGACAGAACCCCCAGCACCCCCTCTGGAATCAACTAAGGTTTACTAAAAATATTTTCAATGAACCTGAAATGCCCTTCTAAAAAGTTCACTCTCTTTGTCTTGGGTTAGAACCTCTGGCAAAATTGGTGCACATTTTTCTAGGTCAACAGAAGGTCATTGAATTAAATCATATTTAATTTGCATTTGGGCATTTGAATGCTAGTAAATATTTTAAATGCTCAAATAATTCTGAAGATAAGTGTGGGCTACTGGAAATATTCTAAATAGAGCCTCTGATTATTTTCAGGATTTTTAGAAGTGCCTAGCTATTTTTAATAAAGCCACAAACCTACAGAAAAATTGAAAACAGAAATTAATGGAGAGGGAGAGAACTTACCTGGCCGTAGCCCATCAGCTGGCCCACCTGGCGGCCCAGCGCTGTGCTGGCCCATGCCAGCCAGCTGCTTCGTCCCCGCCAGGCAGGCAGAGAGCTGACGCCGGCGAGCACGAGCTCGCCACGGCGCCAGCAGCTTGCTGCTTCGCGCGCCTGGACACCGGATAGGCTCCATGTCGCCGCCGCGACCCCGTGGACACCTCACTCGCCCCCCTTCCTCTCTCCCTTGGTCTCCCGCACCATGGCCGACGCACCTGCCGTCGCACCACCGCTGTAGTCGCGCCCTCCGTCATCCCCGTGCCGAGCCACCGTGTCCAGAAGCTCCGCGGCCCTCCACTCCTTCGAGCAAGCCGAGCCCCGAGCGCTCGCTTGCGCCGCAGCCTCTACAAGAACCTCTCCCGACTCTGCCATCGCTGGAGATCCTCTTCATCGTCGCCACCGCATCAGCTCATCCCCGACCACGCCGTCCATTCCTACGTTACCGCCGTGAGCTCAGCTACCTCCCCATCCTATCCATTTGCTTTCTCGTGCACCGTAGCAACTGCACGAAGTTTCACCGCACGCGCCACCGCCGAGCTCGTCGCCGACGTGTCTCCGGCCAACCACTGGCCACACCACCGTGTCCAACACACTCACTGCACCCCCAGGAGGCCGTAGCACCCCTCTGCGCCCCCTGTTGGTCCTCATAACGCCGTTTCCGTGCACGCCCGAACTCCGGTCACCGCCTGGCTCGACGCCGGTGTCATCTCCGGCCACCCGCGCACACACCGCTTGCTCCACTCGGCGCGCGAGTTCACCAGCATCCCGTAGATGCCCTTCGTCGGCCATTTGGTCGCCGGAGGAGGAATCCAGACGCCCTCCGCCGCGTCTATCCTCGCCGGCGGCTTAACACCGACGGGTTTTACCCGCTGACCTTGACTGGGTGGGCCCAGGTTGACTCCCCTGAGTCTATGACAAGTGGGCCCCCTTCTGCTAATTAACCCAGATTAGTTTTAACTAAATTTAGTTAGTTTAAATAACAGCTGACACGAGGGACCCACTGGTTAGGTTGACCTGGACATCCCCGTTGACCACTGACGTCACCCTAACGCACTGCTGACGCAATAACTAATTTCTGGATTTATTTTTATATAGAGATTTCCAGAAATTGTTGCAAACTTTAAAAAATCATAGAAATTAATCTGTAACTCCAAATGAAAAGATTTATATATGAATTTTGATCAGAAAAATTCAATCTATCCATTGGTAAAGGTTTCATGCATGACAAAACAAGTTAACCTTGCTGTTTAAGCAAAATAAGATAATGCACTAATATGGCTATGTTAAATGAACTAACATTTGAATCTTTAATTCAAATGGGTTCATTCCTTTCTGTTTTTGCTTGCATGCATCATATTGTTGCATATTGTCATGTTTTGATTATGTTCGGTGTGTCTTTTAGGGTAGGTTCTGCCTCCGAGGATAATCCCGAATATCCGTCTGAAGGGCAGTACCCTACTACCACTACATCAGGCAAGCAGCCCCATTGATCATATTGATACAATCACATGTTCTCGCCTCTGCTCTCATTTACTGCACTAAGACAACAACGTTTCAAACTGCTGTGTGCTACGGTAGTTGAACCCTTATCCTCTGCATGACCTGTCATTGCCACAGTAACTAGATGAAACCCACTAGCATGTGTAGGAGTTGATTGAGCCATGTATGTGTTTCCTACCTTGCTATGCCTGCTATGCTTAGATTTGTGTCAGGTCTGGTTCATCTGGGTGATGGGCTAGAGTGAAATGATTATGTCGATAATGTGAGGGATGTGTTGAACATGTTTTGGTAAAGGTATCGATGAGAGGCCATGTAGGAGTACATGGTGGGTTGTTTCATTGAGGCCGTGCATAAGAACTGAGATCTGTATGCGTGATTTAAGATTCAGCTACTACCACACATTGGGCCCTTAAATATGACCCCGCTCGACTTATTGACCCCTCTCGTCCTCTGTCCAGGAGTTGCAACTAGTTTCTGGTGTGTGTAGGTTATTTGTTGGCGGCCGTAAGTAGCGCTGACCCTAGGGGTGGGCTATGATTCGGTAGATACACCGTGGCACGGTGTACCGAGTCGCCCGTTTGGTGTCTCGGGAACCCTGCACACCTCGTTTGGGGTCGTTGAGGACACCTCGGCCGGATTTCCTTGCGGATGGAACCTGAATAGGCGATAAACCTAGAATAGAGACTTGTGCGGTTAGTCAGGTCGTGGTCTACACCCATGTCGGTTTTCGCTTGAAGTCTGCGGAGCACATGTCATGTGCAGACGCTAAGTGGTGGAAACATGTGTGATGAAGTACAGCCCTGCAGGGTATAAAACTATTCGGATAGCCACGTCCGTGGTAAAGGACTACTTGGTTGCCTATACAGTTCATAGAAAAGTTAATGGATACTACTAAAAGACTCAAGATAAGTGTGAGTACCGAGGATGGCCCTCTCGTAGGATGACGAGGGAGGATCCCCGGTGGAGTATTGTGTTGGTGATTAGTGGACTCGTGTGCGAAAACTATTTTACTAGTGGTGCCCTGTAGGATAGCTTAGCCAAGAGTCAAAGCTGGCTTGCTGCAATAACTCCACCACCTTCTTGAGAATGAGCATGTATAGTAGGTTCTAATGGAAGACTTGCTGAGTACCTTTGTACTCATGTTTTCTTAATTACTATTTTCAGACGACAACACCGCCCCCTCCGATGGGTTTTATGTAGATCTCGACGTCGATGAGTGTCTTGCCACTCAGGTGGTGATCCTGGCCATGGAGGGCCCTATGTAGATAGACAGGCTTCGAGAAGCCTTCTTTCTTTCTAGTGTATGTACTCAGACTATTTGCTTCCGCATGTGCTTGTATGCTTGTATGACTTGAGTGTCGGGTCATGTGACCCCTACCTGTATGAACATGTTATGTATGGCTCTCTAGAGCTTTTAAATAAAGTACTTGAGTTGTAGAGTTTTGTGGTGATGCCATGTTGTATTTGCACATATCGAGCATATTGTGTGTATGATTGAAATGCTTGGTATGTGTGGGATCCGACAATCTAGTTGTTTATCCTTGGCAGCCTTTCTTATGGGGAAATGTAGTCTAGTGCTCCTCGAGCCATAGTAGTCCGCTACAGCCCAGTTCACCGGAGTCCTGCTAGCCCAACACTACTGCTCAGTACACTTGACTGGCCGGCATGTGATTCACTTCGTTCCTATGTCTGTCACTTCGGGGAAATGTCACGCGATGACATCCGGAGTCCTGCCTATCCTGCTAAAGCCCGGGTTCCCCGGAGTCCTGTTAGCCTAGTGCTACAGCCCGGATTCACACGCTGATGACCGACATGCTCGATGTGATTCATGTATGCCTGTCTCCATAGGTCTGTGTCACTTTGGGTTCACGACTAGCCATGTCGGCCCGGGTTCTCTGTCATATGGATGCTAGCGACACTATCATATACGTGAGCCAAAAGGCACAAATGGCCCCGGGCCATGGTAAGGCGACACTCGTGGGGATACCGTGCGTGAGGCCGCAATGTGATATGAGGTATTACCGGCTAGATCGATTTCACTTGGAATCGGGGTCCTAACAATATTCGATGATGCTTATTATGTACTATGATTGATTCAGTTTTTCCTTATTAATTGATTGCATCCATGCATCGTAATTTGATTATATTTCTTTTGGATTAGTTAAACAAAACCTATGGCGGTCAATACCGGCAGAGAGGGAGAAGAGGACCTGTTCAATATCATACGCAATCCTCGCGGGCCAGATGATGATCAGAATGAAGAACATTATGACGGCTCCGAATATCTAAACAACACCGGGGAGGGTGATATGATATTCGATCGCGACAACCGAATTGATGAAGTCATGAACTATGAACATGACGAAGAAAATGTTGATCTTGAAACAACAAAGACCGGCGAGGTATATATATTTATATAAGCAGGCATCTGGTGATCATCACATGTTTTAACTGACTTGAAGATATATAAACGAATCGATCTTTCTTCTTTCAGCCATCCGGATCGAGCAAATCTTCAGGCAACAAGAAACGTGGCCCGAACAAAAAGTTGAAGGAGGGCGTAAAGTACAATATCGAGGCCATCAGACCTAAAGGCGAACCATTAGCGCCTAAGAAGATTGCGGACAAGTTCATTCGTCAGTGCGGAGTTCTTGTGAAGGACCAACTCCTGATCTCCCTTCAAGAATGGAGAGAGCCATCAAAGCCACGTCCAGGAGTTACTTCTGCTTTGGGAAACGCTCATGGAACATTTCACCCTACCAGATCATTTCACAGATGCAGATGTGGAGAAAGTCATGGACGCTGCTCTTAGGAAGATGGCGGTTGCATTCAAGAACCACAAGATTCGTGAATGGGCCAAGTACATCAACGGAGGAAGGAAGACTCCAGTATTCGAGGGAACACTAGAGAATCAAAGTGCTCATTGGGACGATTTTGTGAAATTCAAGGATTCGGAATTATCTAAGGAACGGTCAAGAATAAACAAGGCCAATGCCGTAAAAAAGGATAAGTTCCATAAGCTGGGGCCAGGTGGCTATGCGGTGGGAATGCCTATGTGGGATAAGTCTGAGAAAGAGATGCTGGATGCAGGTGTCACTCCAGAAACATTGAGCTGGCCCCCCAGGTGCAGGACTTGGTTCTATGCGCATGGGGGGGAGTTGGACCCGAAGATAGGCAAAGTTTCGAATAAGGCATGTCTAGACGGAGCCGAAGATAAGCTACTTATTGCAATAGAAGAGGCTCGATCAGGGTTGTTCGATCCCAACAGAGAGAACGACGAGCTTACACGTGCCCTGGGAAATCCTGAACACCCGGGAAGAACACGAGGCATGGGCGCTATTCCATGGTATGAGGGGTTTTCGGACTGGAACGCCGACTACAGAACCCGTGCGAGAAAGAAGATTGCGGAGGAGAAGAAGAGGAAGATGGAGGAGGAGTAGAAGAAGCTAGACTATGAACGCCTTCAAGGCCTAGAATCAGCGCACGCGGACTTGGCAGTCCAATTCCAGCGGCAGCAGGAGCAGATCGACTCACTTAGCCAGCAAAAGGGGGTCTTAGCAGCTAGCGGATGACCCACCATTGGATAGCACCGTCCCATCCATGCCGAGAAGCAGCGCGTGTTCCGCCCCGGGCGATGCATTGCTGGATAGCTACCCAGTGGATGACATCATGGAGAACACTAACTGCGAGCTACACTTCAAAATGAAGAACATATCCATGAAGGTGGCGGACACCCTTGCTTTTACAAATCCCCCCGAGGGAACCTTCCATTGCAACCCGATTCCAGCGGGCTATGCTCGTGTATTGGTTGATGAGGTGGTGGACGAATATTCGGGGCTAGAGCTTGACATTCCTGGAGGTGATGATGAGCACACACTAGGAGAGGCCAATCATCGTATCATCCTATGGAGAAAGGATTGCATCATCTTTCGAAGGCCACCTACACCGCGTCATCCGACTCCTCGTTGCAGTCTGCCACTGAGTCAGCAGACTCCCGCTCCTCCAAGTTCACCAACGCGTCAGGCCACTCCTCCAAGTCCGGCACAGCTTCAGGCCACTCCTCCTCCTCCAAGTCCGGCAAAGCGTCAGGCCACTCCTCCTCCAAGTCCGACACAGCTTCAGGCCACTCCTCCTCTAAGTCCGGCATAGCTTCAGGCCACTCCTCCTCCTCCAACTCAGCCACGTCAGCCGTCTTCGCTGCCTCAGCAATCACGGAAGAGAGCCGCCTCAGCTATGGTGCGTAGCGGTAAAAGTCGAGGTAGTACTGGAGGTATAGGCGGAGGCAAGCGATTTCAATATGGTCCAAGCCTCACGCCTGTTCCGCAGAGGCCTTACGACAAGTCCGAGGAGGAAAACATAGCCATATCGAAGGCCGAGGTGGAAGCCCATTTTGCACCGAAACCGCCACCGCCGCCAAGGGAGAAAGTGCCTGTGGAAAAGATTAACCACTTCATTCGTATGGCTAGAGCACCTGCTCCCAAGCCTGTTGACACAGACCATGAGCGCCACATCAAGAAGTTAAATTGAGCACGTCTACAGAAAGAGGCGAGCTCGAGCTCGAGCAAATCAGCTGGCAAAAGGAGCGGTAAAACCGTTCCATAGCTAGGAGAACAGGCGGCGCAATCAATCCCCCCGCTTGTTGTGCCAACAACACATGAGAGTAGGCACGCCCAATATTATCGTGGGCAAACCGTTAACGTTCCCGGGGTGGGCGATTTGGTAATAACCGAGGAGCATATTGCGCAGGCTGAATCGATCGGGATCACTATTGGACAACTCCTCAATATCGATCCCATGTCTTCGACTAGAGAGGAGGAAATAAAACGGAAATATGCCCGGGGCCAACCTTTGGTCGAGCCAGAGGAGGTCAATAAGCTCCCAATGAGAATGTATGAATTGCATCAATGGTACATGGACATTACCAAGATTTCCAATCGAGAGTCCCTCATGGTGAATGTCAACAAGGAGCATTACTACCATGAGAAAGCTGTGACCGTTGAGTATTCAGAACTATTTCAGCTATACAATAAAGACGCACTCGACAAATCTATCGTCAGTTGCTATTGTCTCTAAGTGATTTCTTTCTGTAATTTAAGTCTCAAGCTAGCTATAGTGATCATTTTGATCAACATTACCTGTAATTATCCTCACTATATTCTTTTCTGTGGTATTATGCAGGATGAAGATTTATGAAATGAAAAAAGGTGGACGCTATGGCATTGGGTTCCTTGACCCAAATACCATTAATGAATACACATGGAAAATAGATCCATATCACGAAAAAAGTGTAGAGGAAAGCCTATTTAATTAGTTCATCATTTCCTGACAACAACTATTTAAAAACCCATTTATTCATTTTCTTTGTCGGCGGGCAGGGCTTGGGCAAAGTTCACCAGGGCCACTCCAGGCCCATGGAAACAAAATCTGAAATGGTATCGAACTAAGGTAAGTAATTAAGTAGTACTAGCTAGCTGCCATCTCTTTAATTATCATGCTTGATTAATTATTATCTGATCAAATTCCATTCTCGTAAAGGCCCTGAAGCAGGCGCCGGGGAATGATCTATGTGCATACTACGTTTGCGAGAACATTCGCATGATGGCGTCCGCAAGGAGCAAATCTCAAAGACAGGAGTGGGTACGATATTGATTGTCAGAACACTATTTCACAATTTTTACACCATTATCGATATCTAGTCACACAACTAATACACAAGCATATTGATCTCCTTCTTAACAGTTCAAAGAGGTGCGGGACAAGCTCCTAGCACAGGACAGCATAGAAGCAATTCAAGAGGAAATAGCGGGATTTTTGCTCGACCAGGTCATAGATCCCAAAGGAGAATACTATTACCCGCTACCGCCCCCATGAACCACTTCCAATTGTTATCGTGCTCCGAAGGCACCAATTAGCTAGGCTAATGCCACTGGCTCCGAAGGCACCAATTAGGAGAAATTGTATATATATACATGTGTGTATATATGTGTGAATTAATTAATGGTGGTTGTGAGACATTTGATGATATATGTATATATACATATATATATATAATGATCGGTTCTACTAGACATTCTATTTATATATATGCATAACGTGTACAATATGTAGTATCATAAAATACCAGCAAACAAAAAATAATTAAATGGAAAACACAAAATTAAATGAAAAAGAAATCATAAACCAAAAACCCCCCAACCTTTTAATACCGGTTGGTGACACCAACCGGTACTAAAGGGCTCCCTGCCCCCGAAGCTGGCTCATGCCACGTGGTTGCCCTTTAGCACCGGTTCGTGCTGAACCGATACTAAAGGGGGGGGCCTTAGTGCCTACACTTTAGCGTCGTTTACGAAACCGGCACTAAAGGGCCTTACGAACCAGTGCTATTGCCCGGTTCTGCACTAGTGGTAATGGAGAAAGATAGCTGAGTACGTATAACTAACCTTGATGGCGAGTTGGACTGGCCGTTCACGAGGCCTTATCTCCGGAGCGGAGCTCGACTGGGACGCCTTGGTCTCCGGGAGAGTGCTAGGACAACAGATAAGTCCATCACCCATGGCTATGGAGCCATGGGACTTCCTGCCACCAGATATCATCAGCAGCTCTGTATCAATGGGACCCTGGCTCGGGTTAAAGTCCTCCCCTTTCAGCTTGTCGTGGGAGGAGATGTTGATGAAGTTCTTTGGATCATCGAGGTCAGACACAGAGAATGCCTTGACTTTCTTGCAAGAGCCGGTGTGGGCCATGGTATACAGGTCGTACACCTCTGCAGGTGTTTGCCCATTTCAGCCTCTGTCCTCTTTTCCCAATTGCCGCACCGGAAACAGGGGCACCAGGTGTTCCTCTATACATTTGCAAATGCGTCTTGCACAAACCCCTAGGTTTTTGTGAACCATTCAGCGCTCCATTTGTTCTAACCAGTGTGACCGGTATACATCCACGAACGATCACTTATCTTGACTTTTAGAGCTACTAGACACACAACAAATATATATATTCATCAGTTGATCTACTTTGTCAATTTTATTATGTCCATGCAACCTACACTCTAATAGGTAATGATAGGTCCTAATCCCACCCGAGTACGTGTAGATTGGGTTCATTTTCCCATGCTATGCTCCGGATCCGACACAAAATTTCGGTAGCACCTCCCCGCTATGCTCCTGATACACATCTCTGCAATAAACAGAGAGGATGTGTACCTGGAGAACAACAAGGGAGGCACTGACGAAATTTATGCGTCAGATCCTGAGCAAAGAATATGGGAAAATGAACCCAATCTACACATAGTCGGGCTGTCCATGGATAGCGTTGGACAATTCGAAAGAATCAAGGTTATAAATATGCAAATGCATGCATATTTATAACTATAACGCTTTTGAACGGGAGACACATATTGGTTACGCATATTGATGATTCAACACACATATATAGCTTGCTATCAAGTTTCATCGGCACGAACACCGGAACAGAGCAAATAATTAATGGGGGAGGAAGACATGTCATTTGTGCTCACCCACGAACAAAGGGGCAGAGCTCGTCAAACGCATGGCGAGGTCGTCGAACACCAAACCTCGCAACGATGAAACAACTACACATTTAAATCTACCCGATCAACACAATTATATATGATGTTTTTCATAACAAAATCGAAAAATATATGACCTAACTAATAATTCACAAATATATGACCCTGTCGGCCTCTGGAAGGCCAAAGAACACCTTTTCGGGAGGTGTCGGGGGTCGGGGTGTCGTGTTGGTGTCGGGGTGCCGTGTCGGGGTCGGGGTGCTGTTTCGGGGTCGGGGGGTCGTGTCGGGGTCAGGGTGTCGTGTCGGCATCGGGGTGTCGGGGTGTGGTGTCGGGGGGTCGTGTCGGGGTCGGGCCGGGGTGTCAGGGTGTCGGGGATGGGGTCGGGGTCGGGGTGTGTTGTCAGGGTGTCGGTTGGTCGGGGTCGGGGTCGGGGATTGGTGTCGGGGGTCGGGGGTCGGTGTCAGGGTGTCGTCCCGAGGTGTCGGGGTGTTGATAGGGTGTCGGGGGTCGGGGTCGGTTTTTTCCTTGTCTTCTTCTCTTCTTCTTCTTCTTCTCCTCCTCTCCTCTTTCTTCTTCTTCTTCTTCTTCTTCTTCTTCTTCTCCTCCTCCTCTTCCTCCTCCTCTCCTCTTTCTTCTTCTTCTTCTTCTTCTTCTTCTTCTTCTTCTTCTTCTTCTTCTTCTTCTTCTTCTTCTTCTTCTTCTTCTTCTTCTTCTTTTTTCTCCTCCTCCTCCTCCTCCTCTTCTTCTTCTTCTTCTTCTTCTTGTTCTTCTTCTTCTTCCTCCCCCTTTCTACTTATTCTACTTTTCTTCTTCTTTTTTCATTAAACCTAAACAAAAAAACTAAACTAAATAACATAAACTAATTAAACCTAAACTATTTAAACTAAATAACCTAAACTAATTAAACCAAATAACCTAAACTAAACAGAAAAGAAAAGCAAAAAATAAAATAGGGGCAGGGGCTCACTGTGGGGGGCGCCTATAGGTCGTGGAGGGGGCGACAACGGGGAGGCGGCAAGGCAGGGTTGCGACCGGGCGGGGAGGGCCGGCGACGGGCGGCGTTCCTCGTGGGGGCGGCGGTGGCCCTGTGGAGGGGGAGGCCGCAGCGGGTGGGGACGGCGGCGGCCCGGTGGAGGGGGAGGCCGCGGTGGGACGGGGCGGGGACGACCATGCAGGGTAGGGGTTGGGGAGGCTGGACGGTCGCGGCGCGGCTGGCCTATGTGGAAAGGGTGGCGGGGTCGCGGTGGACATCGGAGCACCACACGGGAGGGTTGTGGGGCGACGAGGCGAGGGGCGATGGGGCGGCGGCGGGTGTTGGGGCGACGGGGCAAGGGGGGCTGCAGGTGGTCGGGGAGGCGGCGGGTAGCTGGTGGCGGGGGCGGCGGGGGGTGGCTGGTGGTCTCGTCAGGGAGAGAGAACAGAAATAGAGAGAGAGAGGGGCGGGGTGGGGATCCAGTCGTTAGTCAGGTTATCTCTTTGCCGTCCGCCCCCTTTGTCGTCCGCTTTTTTGCTCTTTGTCGTCCGCTGGCGGACGGCAAAGAGGGGGCATTAGGTTTTTTCTGAACAACTCATTAGTGGGGACCACCTCCCTCTTTGCCGTCCGCCCGCTGACGGCAATGATTCTTTGCCGTCCGCCAGCAGACGGCAATGAACTGGCTGATGGCAAAAACATTCTTTGCCATCTGCCAGTTCTTTGCCGTCCGTTCTTTGCAAGCTGACGGCAAAGACCTTCTTTAGCGTCCGCCAGCAGACGGCAAAGAATAGGCAGACGACAAATAAGAAGATTCCAGTATTGCGAGGCCTAGGAAGGGGATGACGCGGAGAAGGGGAAGACGCGGCAGTGGAAGCCCGCGCGGAGAGGAGTACAAGGGTTCACCGGTTCGACTGCGGTGTGAGGCTGCCGTCGCCGTAGAATAACAGGGGGTGTGGGTGGGTAGAGGGATGCCCTGGCCAGCGGTGGGAGTAGTAGGGGGCGCTGAGGCCTGCATGGCAGCACAGCCGGCCACGGGAGGCGGGAGTAGGCGGTCCCGCCGGCGCTGCTTTGGCGGCTGGAGCAAGAAGATCAGAGATTGAAGAAACACGATGGCCGTTGGATTGACATCCAATGGTTACGTCTGCTAGAATCGTATAATAACTAAAAAAATCTTGCATATGCATCAACTAAACAGGCCCACAAGTCAGACCACTCCCTCTTTTTTTTTAATAATTTACATATAGCTCATGGCAACTTCATATGCAATTTATTGCAGTCGTTTTTTTGGTTGGCCAGTGCCAATTTCGCATATTTCTGTGGGTTCCAAACTATTTTTAATACCGAAATGTTGAGCCAGATTTAAAGTACTTTCAAGCTATATTTAAATTAGGTTAATGCCCAGTGAAATAGGAATCTGAAAATGTGAAAAAATTCAGAAATTATAAAGTAATTGCCAATTTGTCATCTTTTTTATATTTACAACCCATTTCATATTACTTTCAAGATTTGTAGGCGTCTTGAAAGAGTTGCAGCCATCAGGGCGTAGAAAAATAAGTAGGCCTGGATTGGGTATTCTTTAGAAAAAATAAACTGGGCTCATTTTCACAAAGAAAAATAGCTGGGCTGGTCACATGGTGAACATAAAATATAAGCCTGGGCTAGACGGGCCACAACCCAACGTCTCAACAATACCTAACAAAAAATACTGCTCGAGTAGCTACGTCCCAGGTGTCAGCCGATCTTGTGCTATTCTCTTGTCTTTTGACTATATACGCTCACAATGTCATGGGTCCCAGATGTCAGAAAAACACTAGGAGGAAGCATTTTATTTTTCCATACGCTGACGTGGTGGGCCCCTACTGTCATCCTCTCCACGTACTTCTGCCGATTCCTAATGTTTGTTGACCATGTTGACAATGCAAGAGGGCGGCACCGCGGCGAGCGCACCAAAGCACGCGGAGGACGTCGGCCTTAACGATTTAGGAGACGGTGGGGCGGCTATGCGTGCGCTGAGGCGCAGCCAGCCGTGGGAGGCGGAAGCAGGCGGCCCCGCCGGCGCTGGTTTGGTTTTGGCGGCTGGAGGAAGATAGGAATGAAGAAACATGACTGACTGTAAAAGCAGCAGGAGTACTTAACGACCTTAACTGAAACTAGCAGCGGCACTTAACAACCAAAGCTGAAAGCAGTATGAGTACTTATACAGGTTCAACCGTACAAAGCACGCCTCGAACAATGCTACTTTTCCTACAGTTAACCAAGCGTGAGGCTGCCAAGCCCCAGGACAAGGCCCAGGCGCCACCCCGTGCATCCACAACCTTCTGAAAGCGGCTTCATCTCGCAACATGGTCAATAAACAGGATATTCGCTTTAGAGCCATGGAAAAGCATGAACATAATCTTTTGTCCTATTCTCCAAGATGGACGGGCCTTCATTATTTGAGACCACCCATCAATAAGTATCTTTTCACCTCCAAGGGGAATTGAGTAGGTCGACATAAACATCATGTTGTGACCAAGCGCAAGTCTGGCCCGACCATGGTCGGGCATCTATATAGGACTGTTGGGGAAGGTAGTAATTTAAAAAACTTTCCTACGCACACGCAAGATCATGGTGATGCACAACAATGGGAGGGGAGAGTGTTGTCTACTTACCCTCATAGACTGGAAGCGGAAGCGTTAGCACAACGCGGTTGATGTAGTCGTACGTCTTCACTGCCCAACCGATCAAGCACCGAAACTACGGCACCTCCGAGTTCTAGCACACGTTCAGCTCGATGACGATCCCTGGACTCCGATCCAGCAAAGTGTCGGGGAAGAGTTCCGTCAGCACGATGGCGTGGTGATGATCTTGATATTCTACCGTCGCAGGGCTTGGCCTAAGCACCGCTACAATATTATCGAGGATTATGGTGGAGGGGGCACCGCACACGGCTAAGAGAACGATCACAAAGATCAACTTGTGTGTCTAGAGGTGCCCCCCTGCCCCTGTATATAAAGGAGCAAGGGGGGAGGCCGACCGGCCCTTGAGGCGCGCCAAGGAGGGGGGAATCCTCCTCCTAGTAGGAGTAGGACTCCCCTTTCCTAGTCCAACTAGGAAGAGGGAAGGGGGAAGGAAAGAGAAGGAGAGGGAGAGGGAAAGAGGGGCCGCGCCCCCCTCCCCTAGTCCAATTCAGACTCCCCATGGGAGGGGGGGCGCCACCTCCTGGGCTGCTGCCCTCTCCCTCCCCTCAGGCCCACTAAGGCCCAATACTTCCCCGGGGGGTTCCAGTAACCCTTCCGGCACTCCGGTTTTCTCCGAAATCACCCGAAACACTTCCAGTGTGCGAATATAGCCGTCCAATACATCGATCTTTATGTCTCGACCATTTCGAGACTCCTCGTCATGTCCGTGATCATATCCGGGACTCCGAACAACCTTTGGTACATCAAAATAAATAAACTCATAATGAAAATGTCATCGTAACGTTAAGTGTGCGGACCCTACGGGTTCGAGAACAATGTAGACATGACCGAGACACGTCTCCGGTCAATAACCAATAGCCAGTTACGTTGTGACGTTTGGTGGCACACAATGTGTTCCTCTAGTAAACGGGAGTTGCATAATCTCATAGTCATAGGAACATGTATAAGTCATGAAGAAAGCAATAGCAACAAACTAAACGATCAAGTGCTATGCTAACGGAATGGGTCAAGTCAATCACATCATTCTCCTAATGATGTGACCCCGTTAATCAAATAACAACTCATGTCTATGGTTAGGAAACATAACCATCTTTGATCAATGAGCTAGTCAAGTAGAGGCATACTAGTGACACTATGTTTGTCTATGTATTCATACATGTATTATGTTCCGGTTAATACAATTCTAGCATGAATAATAAACATTTATCATGATATAAGGAAATAAATAATAACTCTATTATTGCCTCTAGGGCATATTTCCGTCAGGAACAATAGAACTCGGCAGTTCCTATTTCAAGAAGATCACAGGTGTAAAATGTGTATAAGCAATAGTTTATGAACAACATATAGAACAGAAAACAGCTCGTACCATAAGTTTCTCGACACAGTTGGACTTCTTCAATGAGTGCAGCGGTGGCACACATATCCCACGTGGCCTTCCACCATTGAAACGCCCCACAAGGACCTCAAGACGATCAATAAAGTGTAGGCACTTGTGGATGTCGATCCAGTCAACTTAAGTGCCATTAGTAACAGTCGAGTTATTACAGAGTAACAAACGAGCAGACTGCTTAACTCTGAAAACACCTACACGTGCCACCAATTGTAAGAAAATATTAGTTAGAAGTAGCATCTTCGTGAGAGATTCGTTGATCCTTCTAAAGTTAAATTGTGATTAGTTAGACAGAATAGGTGGATTAAGAAGTAATCAAGGCAACAAGCAAGAACCAGATACAAAACTAACAAGGATGAACAATTGGAACGACATTGGGGTGGAAGATCGCAGTGAAGATGAGACCAGGTTCTGCTATTTCCATCAACATTCGTGCGCCAACTTTCAGTCCATAACACTTGAGGAAGTTTATCCATGTTTGGCCATAAAAAAAGCAGCAATCTTCTTGGTTCATGAACCCAACTCGGAACTTATATCCATGGCTTGTCTTCACTGTGACCATTAAACTAGTGTATTCAGTTATGGCAAGGCTGAGCATCTTGAGTACATGTGTACTGGCAGAGCAAATAATACAATGCAGGAAAAATAATACGAGAACACAACATGTTAAAAAAAACCCAACCCTCCCGGATAGAAAAGAGGATTCTAGGAACATACTGTGCTTGTTTCAAAATGTTGTGTTAGGATGAGAAGGAACAAGTGTGGCGTCTCGCTGAGGGCCCAGAAACCTGTAGGGTACTCGCATTTGGGCACTGCAAATGAAAAACACTAGATTCAGTAGGAAAAAAAATGCATCAACGATGGCGGCTACCATCCTAGGATTACCTGCTACCAAGGGACTTGGATTTATCGGGGATGGATGAAGAATTCGTACCTGGTTCTCCATGAGAAAACCCTTTGCAATTGCCGAGAGGGGGTTTTCTCTGAACAAGAAGACGAGCGAGAAGGGGATTCAGGCCCAGTGAAATATTGCCGCTTCGTCCGTCCAGCTTATTGCTAAAGCTGGAAAGGGGGGGTTGTGATTTGATGGCTCATTGGGCATTACTGCAGCGCTACGGCCGGGGTGTGTCTACCGTCAAGTTGTGCACTCTAATTTGTGCATATGGCACGTGGACCCCGTTGCTGGTTGCCCCACATATCAGCCAAAGGAAGTAGAAAGACAGGACTAACTAGTTACACATACAAATATTTTTTGATAGAGAGATACTCCCTCTGTAAAGAAATATACAAATCTTTTATATCACAGCCTCACCTTGCCGAGAAATATACTCCCTCTGCAACGCACGGGCATTATGGGGGTTCAGCTTTTTTTATGGGGGTTCAGCTGAGAAGATAATACTCAGATAGGCTCACGGTTCTGGACTTTGGGCCGCAGGCCGACCCTGCATGTTTGGGGGCCCATGTGTTCTACCTCAACGCTTTTCATATTGCAAGCGATCGGTACGGCGCTGGTTTTAGATGCTGTCGCAAGGCAAATACACAAAATTGGATAAAGCACGACAACTGTTGGAATGAAATCGAACGACAGTTCCTAAGCAGCAATTAGAGTTGCAATTCTATCAATGATATACCATGTGATTAATAATACTGTCGTACTACTTATACACACCGGACACTTGTTTCACCATGCCAGATTATTACATCAAAATTTCTCGAAGGATAGATCAGTTCGGTAGTTGCGTGCTGCTACTGAAGAATTTCAAAGTTGATTTGGACTAGCTCTCCTTGCCGAGAAAGTTCGATTTGACATCATCCCCTACAGCAAGATATGATTTAGATTTGAACCTTGACCATCCTTTAGCATCAATCATCATGCGACCATCCTTTGTACTTATGGTATATTCAGCAAGTTCATTCACACCAAGGCTGCGCATGGTAAGAGAAACTTGGCCGCGGTCGCCCGGATTGTTGAACGACTCCCTCGTTGCTCTAGGAATTCTCTGTTTGCAAACAAGAAGACATACCCAAACAGTTAGATCAACACATTGAATCATGTGAAACAACATGGAAAGAAAAAATAATGGAGCACTTGGGCGGCCAATGCTTACCAAGAAGGTGGACATGTCTGTTTTTTTAAGGACTTTGGTATATGAAGTGTGAACTGCAGCCCAGTCTGTTGCCGGTGCAACTGCACGGGCCGGAGCAGATGCAAGTGCAAGTGTTGGTGTAGGTGCCGATGCCGCTGCTGCTACCGGAGATGGTGCTCCTTGTAGAGATGGTGCCGATGTCGATGCCCAATCCTCCGGTAGATCAGACTGATCCGCTGACGCGGTCGGCGCCCAATCCTCAGCTGGATTAGACTAAGCAGCTGCCGCTGTCAGTGCTAGAGCAACTGCCGGTGCTCGATCTGTGCGAGAAAGCGGCGATCGTGTCTGGTCTGCTATGATCAGCTTTCTAACTTGACTAGGATCCGTGACCGTGATACAGTTTTTTCTTCATTTCTTTTATACGCGAGAAGGACTAATTGTGGCTTTTTTGTTAAACGAAACTGCAGTTCATCATAGGGATTCAGCTTGTACTCAGACAATAGACCGATCCAATTGTTTCCAGTAATATAAGTGATGGACAGTGCCTTCGTTACTGACACGACATAAGAAGTGAAACCTGCAAAAATAGCCATCATAGAGAAAACCAAATGGTTTAATCTGTGATGAATGTCACATGGCAAAACCTGCATCGTAAAATTGCAGGAAAAGAAAGAAAACATGACATTAAATCAATAAGATTTGGACAGTAAATCAATAAGATTTACTTGATGTTACACGAGTGAATCCTTACCAGGAAATCACTATGTTGAAGTACTAAACAGAGAATTGATCGTCCAACTATGCGTGGCATGCAGGGGCCCCGCCTACTCCCACAAGCAGGACAATCCAATGGTCGTGACAAATCATATGGACCGAACATCCATGGGACTGGAAATCCTGGTGGGTGCGATAAACCCTGCAATGCATACAGATATTGGAGTGTAACCATAATTGATAAACTGTCCTCACAAAAAATATGATCTGGATACTTCAAAATATACAGACTGAATTGAGTGGACAGACATTAACATAGACTGTTCTCAGGACTGACCACACACCAAAAGCGATAGTACTAATAAACAATACAGGTTTCACAAACACAAATCAAGTACTGAACAATAGTACTTACTACAGACAAGCAAAGTTGCACTAACTAAACTCTGCAGACTATTTCTTGCCACCGACCTACGGGATGAACCCCGCATAACTGACTAGGCCATGGACTTCGTGTGAGATGTCTACATGCACCATCACCATCTTCTCAACCTTGGAGAACCTAACAGAGTGGTCTTTCGACTCATAAACATGATGATGAAGACAGGCCGCGTCAGATTTGTTGGGAAGCTTTACAAGAACCACACCCTTCATAATCGAAGGCACAGCCAGGAAATTATTGTGGTCAAGTACAGCCTCGAGAACACGCCTGACAACAATGTTATGGGAAAACACTAGTTCAGGACACGTGGCGACAAGGACACTGCAGCTGGATAGTTCAGCAGTAGAACTCATCATTAGATCTTCCAGTTCACACAACATGACTTTGAGAACTTGATCTCCACTGCGGACCTGGTTCTAATTCAAACAGAAACCATATTTTATTACTACCTCCGTTAAAAATATTAGATCATTTTCGATATTATACTCCATATATGACTACATATACGCACAGAAATGAGTGAACAAAGACACTAGAACATGTCTTCAAAGGCATGAGAGCAGACGGATTACATGCAACATCCATAACACAAGTTACTGAGGCAAATATACCCTCTTAAAAGGTAGCATTGATGTTCATAAAGTACTCCCTCCGTCCCAAAATTCTTGTCTTAGATTTGTCTAGAAATGGATGTATCAAGTCACATTTTAGTATTAGATACATCTGTACCTAGACAAATCTAAGACAAGAGGGAGTAGTTGAAAGTAATCTATAATAAATCAGTGTCAACCTCTCGCTTGTTTTGGTCAAAAGAGGAATTTAGAACCGTCATTTGGCACACTAAAATCACATGCCAGATCACCCAGAAAGTTGTACTACCTGTACTAGTACTGCGTGGTAGATGAAAAAACATGATCAAGATCGAGAAAAAGATCGTCAACAAGAGACATTACCTAGACTTGCTTAATTAGGGATCCCGGAGAGGGGGGCTTGGACAGGGCGATGGCTTTGAGCTTGTCTGTGGTAGTCTCGGCGGGGTGCTTGTGCTTCTTCGGACCATGAGCCTCGATGGTTTTGGCCAGAGCCATAGACATCACGTCAGCCGGTGCTCCGGCGTCCATCCCAGAGAGGAAGCTGAGAGAGAAGAGTGAAAGGAGGAATGAGATGAGGGAGAAGCGAAGTGAGTGGGGGTTTCCTTCAAGAGAGGAAGCTGAGAGAAAAGAGTGAAATGATGGTTGCTTCGTCCGTCCAACCTACTGCTGGAAAGGAGGGGGTTTTGTGATTTGACGGCTCATTGGGCATTACTGCGGTGGTTCGATCGGGGTAGTCTACGGTCACTCTACTACGGAGTAATTTGTTGCATGGCTGGTGGACCCACGTGCTGGCTGTCCCACACGTCGGCGAAAGTGAGTAATTTAGTGCATGGCTGGAGGAGGATCCGCATAGTAGAGCGTGTCCACTGTTTTTCTGAAGAAAAAACTGATTACAACAAGCGTTTCCAGTCTTACGACGGAGGAGTGCGAAACACGGCAACCAATTGAACATACACAGTGCTCCTACTACTAGGCATGTGCAGTGGTTCATATGTCAGTACTACACAATCTTGTTGCTAGTGTAGTAAGATATGACGATAACAAATGATGTTGTGCGCATGTCAACTATTCCTATATGTAACATAGTACCACTTTTTCGACTGTCCGGTCGAGAATGAACGGTGAGATTAATGTTAACAGAACTAGGTCCACAGTGCACGGAGAGTACGGTGCTACAGTACTCCATGAAACATGAACCATATGAAGCATGAATAGTGTTAGGCAAGGTGTATGAAGGGTGCACGGGATGGGAGCAAAACTTCCCTTCCTGACCCTCTTTTGGGTGTTTGGCAGAGTGCATGAAGGGTGGATGAGTCCACACTAGTAGGTTGACAAAAATACACGAAGAGGAAACAACTATATTGAGATGAGAATGCAACCAAACACACCCACACGCTTTGTGCTACAGTGACTGATCTGCACCATCTGAGTTTGATCCAACAGTCATGCTGCGCCGAGACATGGACATGCCCATGCAGAGGGCGCCTAAACACAACCGAAGTCCCTCTGCTTCTCGAGGCGCATGACGTTGGTGATGCAGGGTGCAACCGCCCGCAGAGCCCGCTCCCGGACGACGGGAGCCAGCTCGTCAAAGACGGCGTCCAATGGCACAAATGGATTCCGGTGGCAAAGCCCTGAAAGGATTCGCCCGGCAATGGTGACGGCAGCCCGCAACCCCACCTTGTCCAGCTCAGCTCCTCGGAGATATAGGTGAAGAAGGAGACCAGGTTAGGAAGCCGCAGCTCGTTAAAGTCGACCGGGTGGTCGAACGGGTTTAGCCCGATGGTCAGCATCGTCGCGCTAGCACGACGGTAGGCATCGCGCAGCCGCAACACATGTGTGGCAACTTGGTTCACGAAGTGGCTGAGGCGATCCTAGACCTCGTCACAATCGGCCCACTCGCGCTCCAGCTGGCACCCGTGAGGGCCTATCGTATCTCCCGCTTTCTGCAGCAATGCCGCCGACGCCTCGAGCATCTTTGCACTACAAAAAAAAGACACATCCATGACATTTTGGGCCGAACGAAATTTTTTTCTGTCAGACATATGACACTTCTATGATGGTAATTGTCACAAAACCCGGTATCATAATAGATGTGGTGGGCTCCTACTTCTATGACAAAAAATCATGACAGAAAATGGGCTTTTCGTCCTGGGCGGGCCGGAGATGCAGCTGCATGACATTCTTTGGGCCGTCCATGACAAAAAAAATGGTAGAAGCGAGGGGGAGGAAAATTTCGGGGAGTTCCCGGTTACGGTGGGAGGTCGGGGGCCGAGCGATGCGCGTTTCTCTCGTACACATACACGCGTGTGTGCAAGGCGTTCGCTCTAACTAAACCCGAGCGAGGCGTTGGGCTCTAATTGAACCCGAGCGATTGCACTGCAGGCTACGCGTTACTGAACCCGAGCGATCGATCGATGGTTGTTAACTGAACCTGATCGAGCAATTCCTTCACTACTGCTGCTAACTAAAGTCGATCGATGCTTCCTCTGGATGAACAGTGAGCGTTTCGGGGGGGGGGGTTGGATGAACAATTCCCGATGGGGGTGGATGAACAGGACCCCGTGGTGTTGCCTCGGGATGAATAGGACCCCGATCGATCGAGCCGGTTGGAGCTGGATGAACATGACCCCGTGGAGGGCTGGATGAACAGGACCACCCCGTGGAGGGCAGGATGAACAGTAGACGGTGGAGGGTAGGATGAACAGTAGAGGGTGGAGGGGTGGTTGAACAGGAGCCCGTGGAGAGGGCTGGTTGAACAGTAGCCAGTGGAGTAGCGCTCGGTGGAGGCTGGATGAACAGTAGCCCATGGATGAACAGTCGCAGATGGAGGCTAGAGGAGGTCGACGGTGGATGAACAGTACCTCGTGGATGCTGGAGGGGGTCGACGGTGGAGATGAACAGTATCCCGTGGAGTCCCGTTTTGCGGTACGCCACACCCTTCCCGATGAATAGGACCCCCGTTTCGACCGTAGCGCTCCAACACAAGTCCGTTTCATCCATTTTGCGGTACGCCACAGCCCTCTGATCAACAGGACCCCCATTTCGACCATAGGAGGTCCGCTTCCTCCGTTTTGCAGTACGCCAGACCCCTCCCAATGAACAGGATCCCGTTTTGAACGCGGCCGGTCGAACACAAGGCCGTTTCCTCTGTTCTGCGGTACGCCAGGCCTTGTTTCCATCGCTTGTTCTTGCAAGCCCTCCCGATGAACACGACGCATTCTGTTGCCTCCCCATGAACACGACGACAACGCTGTTTCTCCGTTCCGACCCAGCCATGTAAACGAGCCCTGGACGTACGTATGCGCGAGTAGGCGTTCGAGACCCCGCCCGTATGTACACATACGTGGCCGTATTTTCTTTCTTGCACCCTGGCCGCTGTACGTACGTGTACATGCTACATGCGCGCCTCTACTTCCTTGGGTGCGAAGATGTAGCTAGTGGGTCCCAGCAGTCAGGGGGGCGAATCGTTTTGTTTTTTTTCAGGACGCACTTCTTTGCGTGCGAAGGTGTAGCTGGTGGGTCCCAGCAGTTAGGGGGGAAACGTTTTTTTCACGAAATACGGTGGCCCATCCGGTGGGTCCGCGCTGTCAGGTGGAGGAATAATTATTTTGCACGTAATAAGGAGGCACTTCCTTGCCGCGGCGGTGGACCCTGCTATCAGCCTCTCCACGTACAGTCCACGTCCGATGGAAGTCGTTCCTTGACCACGTTGACCACGCCGCGCCAAGAGCACCAGGGCGGTGGACGACGGCGAGGCCTAGGAAGGGGACGACAGGGAGCCGGGGAAGACGCGGCAGTGGAAGCCCGCGCAGAGAGGAGTACGAGGGTTCACTAGTTCGGCTGCGGTGTGAGGCTGCCGTCGCCGCATGGCCTGGCCAGCGGTGGGAATAGTAGGGGGCGATGAGGCCTCTGCGGCAGCACAGCCGGCCACGGGAGGCAGGAGCATGCGGCACGACCGGCGCTGCTTTGGGCGGCTGGAGCAAGAAGACCACAGGTTGAAGAAGCACTATGACCGTTGGATGGACATCGTATGGTCACTGGAGCTAGAATCGTTCATATTGACTAAAGTTGACAAAGGCCCCCGTCATAGTCAACTTAGTAGGCCCACAAGTCAGCCTCCCACCATGGTGGGTCCCAGCTAGCAGGGGGAGTATTCATTTTTTTCTGCGTAATAAGGAGGCACTTCCGGTGGGTCCGAGCGGACAGCGGGGGGAACGTTTTTTTCGCGAAATACACTGGCCCGTCCGGTGGGTCCGAGCACTCATGGGGGAAAAGTTTTTTCGCGAAATAAGGTGGCCCGTCCGGTGGGTCCCTGCTGTAAGATGGAGGAATAACTATTTTGCGCGTAATAAGGAGGCACTTCCTTGCGGCCGCATGGACCCAGCTGTCAGCCTCTCCACGTACAGTACTCTTCCGATGGAAGTCGGTCATTGAGGGAGTCCTGGATTAGGGGGTGTTCGGGTAGCCGGACTATACCTTCAGCCGGACTCCTGGACTATGAAGATACAAGATTGAAGACTTCGTCCCGTGTCCGGATGGGACTTTCCTTGTCGTGGAAGGCAAGCTTGGCGATGCGAATATTCAAGATCTCCTACGATTGTAACCGACTCTGTGTAACCCTAACCCTATCCGGTGTCTATATAAACCGGAGGGTTGTAGTCCGTAGGCAATCAACTCCATACACAACAATGATACCATAGGCTAGCTTCTAGGGTTTAGCCTCCTTGATCTCGTGGTAGATCTACTCTTGTACTACCCATATCATAAATATTAATCAAGCAGGAGTAGGGTATTACCTCCGTCAAGAGGGCCCGAACCTGGGTAAAAAACATCTTGTCCCTTGTCTCCTGTTACCATCCGGCCTTGATGCACAGTTCGGGACCCCCTACCCGAGATCCGCCGGTTTTCACACCGACATTGGTGCTATCATTGAGAGTTCCTCTATGTCGTCGCCTTTAGGCCCGATGGCTCCTTTGATCATCAACAACGATACGGTCCAGGGTGAGACTTTTCTCCCCTGACAGATCTTCGTCTTCGGCGGCTTCGCTCTGCGGGCCAATCCGCTTGGCCACCTGGAGCAGATCGAAAGCTACGCCCCTGGCCATCAAGTCAGGTTTGGAAGCTTAAACTACACGGCTGACATCCGCGGAGACTTGATCTTCGACGGGCTCGAGACACGCCCAAGTGCGCCGCACTATCTCGAGGGGCAGGATCTAGCTCTGCCCCCGGACAGTGTCCTGGAGGCCGCACACGCATCAGTTCCGACCCCTAACTCGGAGCCTATTGCGCCAATTGAGGATGAGCGGTTGGACGTCACCTCGGGGGCTGCGATCCCGAAAGCGATCGAGCTGAACGCTAGCCCCGCACTCTGCACGACCCGTGACTCCGAGGATCCGGACTCCTCCCCGGACTCCGAACCCCCCGTGCCCCTGCCAATCAAATCCTATGGGGCGCCGATAATGGAGTTCACCACCGCAGACATATTTCAGCATTCGCCTTGTAGCGATATCCTGAACTCTCTCAAGTCTCTCTCCTTATCAGGAGAGCCCTGGCCGAACTACGGTCAGCGAGGATGGGATACGGACGATGAAGAAATTCAAAGCCTACCCACCACCCAGTTGGTAGCCACTGTCGACAATTTAAACGACGTGCTCAACTTCGACTCCGGAGACATCGACAACATGGATGATGATGCAGGAGATACCGACGAACCAACGCCCATAGGGAATTGGACAGCCACCTCATCTCACGATGTGTAGATGGTGGATACCCCTAAAGGAAGCGACAACGAGGAAAAAGGGGATGGGATGGGAGATCGACCCCCCGAAAAGCAATCAAAGCCTCAGCGTAAACGCTGACCCAAGCCCCGCCTCGACAAAAACCCAGCCATAGAGCAGGACGAGCCGGTAAACGACGAGCAGGCCTTAGAGCAACCGTCCGAACAGGGCAACACGGATAGAGAAACCGAACATCCCTCCCCCGGCGAAAACGGCATTCCGGACGACCTCACGCCGAATAAACCTATGGAGCAGAAGAATCTCCACGAAAGGCTCGTTGCAACTGCACGCAGCCTAAAGAAGCAGAAGCGGAAGCTAAAAACAGTGGAAGACGCACTCCGGATTAGATGGAGCGAAGTAATCAATACCACAGATAAGTACGGCGACAGTCGCCGCACTAAAAGCTATCCGAAAAGAATGCTACGGCCTAAATTTGACGAAGAGGCCCTAGAGCCCTCGCATTCAAAAAATGAAAAAGCCACACGGTCGGATAGACGACCCCATAAATCGGCATGCGACCCACTTAAGGATTCGCATCATGGCCCAGTCAGGTCCATTTATGGGCCAAGAAAGCAAGCTCTCATAAGCAACGCTATGAAGCCATCATCAGAATCCGGCACACCCAAATACAGGGGCGCCGCACACCCCCTATGTTTCACTGATGAGGTCCTGGACTATGAATTCCTAGAGGGATTCAAACCCGTAAACATAGAGGCATATGATGGAACAACAGACCCTGGAGTCTGGATCGAGGATTATATCCTCCACATACACATGGCTAGAGGAGATGATCCCCATGCCATAAAATATCTACCCCTCAAGCTTAAAGGGCCAGCCCGGCATTGGCTTAAAAGCCTTCCCGAAAACACAATAGGAAGCTGGGAAGAGCTCGAGGATGCTTTCCGAGCAAACTTTCAAGGGACCTGTGTCTGCCCTCTGGATGCAGACGATCTTAGTCACATAACTCAACAACCCGGAGAATCAGCTCGGCAGTTCTGGAATAGATTCCTCACTAAAAAGAATCAGATAGTCGACTGTCCGGACGCCGAAGCCTTAGCAGCTTTCAGGCATAACGTCCGAGACGAATGGCTCACCAGACACCTCGGCCAAGAAAATCCAAGAACAATGGCCGCACTAACCAGCCTCATGACCCGCTTTTGTGCAGGGGAGGACAGCTGGTTGGCAAGGTGCAGCCCCAGCGACCCAAGTACATCCGAAACTAGGTATGCAAACGGAAAACCGCGACGCAACAAGGACCGTCACCGGACTAAGGACAAAAGTCTGAAGAGCACGGCAGTCAATGCCGGATTCAAAGGCTCACGACAAAATCAGGAAAAATCGCCCCCTCAGGATAACAGGGACGATCCATCCAACCTAAATAAAATCCTGGACAGGATATGTCAGATACACAGTACTCCTGGGAAGCCTGCTAACCATACCACAGAGACTGTTGGGTTTTCAAACAATCCGGCAGACTCAATGCCGAACACAAGGGGCTCGACACACCAAGCGAAGTCGAGGACGAACCCCAAAAGCAGAGCACCAGGAAACAAAAGAACTTCCCACAAGAAGTAAAAACAGTGAACTCACTTCACATAACAAAACGTGCGGCGCCCGTAAAGGTACGCACCACACGGCCCATCCCCAAAGGGTCCTGCCACTGGTTGTCAAAACCGATCATCTTCGATCAGCTAGATTATTCTAGGAATATCAAGAATGTAGTCTGGACTGCCTTGATACTCGATCCAATAATTGGCGGACTCCAGTTTTCAAATGTCCTTATGGACGGCGGCAGCAGACTAAACCTGATATATCAGGATACAATCCAGCACATGGGGATAAACCCAGCAAGAATCCGCCGCAGCAAACCTCCTTTCAAGGGGTAACACCTGGTCCGGACACCCATTGTATGGGTTTTCTCCGGCTCGAAGTTATATTCGGCTCTGCCGATAACTTCCGCCGCGAAAAGCTACCTTCCATATCGTCCCGTTCTCAAGTCGCTATCAAGCACTACTAGGACGCAAAGCTTTCGCCTGCTTTAACGCGATACCGCATTATGCATCTCTCATGCTTAAGATGCCCGGTCCACGAGGCATCATCTCTTTGAAGGGGAAGCACTAAAGTGCGCCTCCCCAAGCGGGGGACTGTGCGGCCGCTTTGACAGCCCCACAGTAAAATGGCCTCACCGGCCAAAAAAACTTCGAAATAGGTCATTAAAGACCACGAACGCGGATAGACGAGTTCGGTACAAAATCATCATTGATACAGGCTTAGTGACCATATACCCCCGCACTAGGGCCTCCATGCATATACAATAAGAGAAATAAAGCTCAATTTTATATATTTTACTTTACACTTTGTTCATTTTAAACTTTTGTTCAGCACGACCCGTTTTCAACTCAGTTCCTCTCTTTTACAGATGAACGTCGTGCGGCGCCCGTCCAGGATACGGCACAATGAAGACACAGGCGCAGACGTGCAGTAGGGACCCGTCCTAAAGGATTCCTTTTAGATTAAGACCCTGCGGAAACCTTTTTTACTCTCTCTTGTTGCTACACATCCCCTGGTTTTTTCTGATATAACCGAGGAGGAGGCTAGCGTCTTGGCATGTGGCCACGTCAGAAATTTTTGCACGTACCTAGACACTAGGGGCTTTTTTAATAAAGAGTGTTGTTTCGCCCGCACTCATAAAGACCGAACACCTTAGGGAGTGTTCAGCGTCGCGAGTTTTGGCTATGCATCAGCTCCGAATCATGTCTTTGGTCAAATGTTGGGTTGCCCGGCTCCTGAGTTCAGCTACCTTACGTTCCGCTCTATCGGCTAAGGTAGCACCAGGAGAACTACTGCGATTGTGCCCCCGGTTCGGCCAGGCGAGCACCTTAGTAGAGAAAGCCGAAAACTGGCTGTCATGATGTAGCGTGAGACTGGTCAGCCACTCGATGACCTATCGGAATCTATCAGATTCCTCCACTTTAACGAAGGGCCGCTTCCCGGTCAGGCACATACGCGCCCCGAATTCGGACGAGCGCAGTTGCCACCAAGGAGCTACCTAAAGAGTCTCATTGTCAAACTCCTATGGCTAAGTGAAAGTGTTAAAGCATTATAGTCCGGTTCCCTGGCCCGCTGCGCTATCACCTCCTTTGTAGGACCAAGACGTTGGGTTAAGTGTGAAAATGCGTCTTCTACGAGCACCCCCGCACTATGTGCGTGAGGGCTGAAGCAAACGACTGCCATCTTTCAGATTCTATATATATATGTATCTTAAAATGGCCGCACAGGAGGTGTTCCCAATACTTGGAGGCACAAGTATAAAAAAAGGCCACTGCAGTTTATCAAAATATTACTTTATAATTACATATGCTATCATAACATAGCATCTTTCGGGCTCTGCGTCTCTATTACACGAGCGCCTTCAAGAACTTCCTGAAAATAGTGCTCAGAGGGTACTCGGCTTTTGTCCGAATCTCGGGACGCAACAACGATGGTCTCCATCTCTGCCCAGTATGTCTTAACACGGGCAAGAGCCGTCCTAGCGCCCTCTATGCATGCTGACCTCTTCATTGCATTCATACGCGGCACCGCGTCAAGGAATTGCTACACCAAGCTGAAATAACTCTTCGACTCTGATCTCCCCGGCCACGGGTGACCCATGACGTACTTCATGGCAAGTCCAGACAACCTATTCAGTTCGGCCCATTGAGCCAAATGATCATCCACTGCCAGTGGACGCTCTGGATTATGAAACTGCGACCAAAAAAGCTTTTCCACTTCGTGATCTTTCTGATCTCGAAAGTGTTTGGTCGCATCAGAAACACTCGCTGCCAAGTCCAGATATGTATCCTCCACACTCCACATCCGGTCCAACGGAGGAAACTTAGGATCACAAAATTTCCTTCGCAGCATAAAGGGCTTTCCAGCCGCAATCTGTTCGGCCTAACGCAGCTCCTCCTTCGCAGCTCTCATCGCAGAGCGAGCGTCCTTGGCATCGGCAACGGCCTTCTCTAAGTCCGTCAGTCTCGCCCGGTCTTCTTTCTCAAGAAGTTTGCAATGGTCTGCAGCGCTCTTTAACTTCTCGGCCATCTCGGCCATCTCTTCTTTGCTTCGACAGTGAGCAGCTTGTTCGGCCCTCAGCTCTTCAAGGGCCTTCTTGGCAGCCGCATCGCTTTTTCTAGCTTGCTCCTTAGCTCGGGCAAGTTCTGCCCTAAGATTGTCCATGGCGGTCGTACCATCTACGTCAAGCACACACATTGTAAGACACTGGCATGAAGCTCCTCTTACCTGATGCCGCCCGAAGAATTACATACCTTGAACCTCATCAAGCCGCTTGTTGACAAGCGCGATGTCGGCATCTGCCACGTCCAGTTGCCGCTTTAGTTCGGCTACATCATCAGTTCGGCTAGAATCCGTACACCTCGCCACCTACATTCAAAGGCGACATCTTAGACCTGGGATTATGATCCTCTGTGTGCCGTCATTTCTTGACAACACGCAGAGTCTCAGGGGCTACTTTCTACACAGGGCGCATCTTACTTGTGCGCAACTCACAAAAGTGTACACTCTCTAACGTACCTCAAAACCCGTCAGTAAACTTTTGACGGCCTCATGCAATCCGCTTTCTGCGGACGAAATCCTTTCAATCACCGTGCCCATCAACGCACGGTGCTCCTCTAAGATAGAAGCTCGCCCGAGCAGAATCTTTAGCTCCTCCGGCCGAGCACCAGACGGTGCCGGACTTGTCCTATGGCCTCTTTCGAAGGCCGCACGCGAAGAGCCTTGTGGGGCCACATAGCTATCTTCCGCCCCTGCCGGATTCAGAGAAACCCTCCGCGACGACACCTCAGGGTCGCCCGCCTCGCTAGGCGGTACGGCAGGGGGAGGCGTCCCGCTCTCCATCATCTCCGGAAGAAGATCCCCCGAAGACGAGCTCATTTCGGTTAATCTTCTCAGATATAAATCAAGGATTTCTCTCATCCCTCAAAAGGAAAACCTCTCTCTACTTACGGCTCGCTGGAGGGATGATCCCTTTGAGGGCATAGTTTGGCCGAGGAACTCCCCGGTGTCGGACCCTCTGATGAGGATTTTCTCCCCCGCTTCGGGGCCATGGTCTCCGGGTCGTCAGAGGCGGCCCTCTTCTTCCCCTTGGGAGAGGAATTGTCGGTTCCTCCCTTCGGAGCAGCCTCCTTCGAGGAGGCCATAGTTCCCTTGTCCTTCCCCTTACTTCCCTCCAAAGGCATTATCTTCAACATCCTGACAAGCACGGGATCCGGCCTAGTTTCGGGAAGGTGAGCCAGACACCTGATCAACTTTGCCTTCGCTATCCACTCCTGTTTAAAAGGACAGCTCTTTTAGGGGCAAGTTTATGACGATTATATGGATAGTAGGTCCGGGCACAAGGTTACTTACTTCGGTATCCGGGCGATTGCAGCTTAGGCCTACGTCCTCGGTCAAATCCGGGCACATCATTTGTGATCCGAAGAACAGTTTATACATCTCCACGGGCGTTGCGCCCATAAAATGATGGAGAGCTCGTGGTCCCTCCAGATTAAACTCCCACAGACGAAGGGAGCGACGTTTGCCGGGCAGTGTTCGGCAAATCAGCATGACCTGCGTCACCTTGACCAGGTTGAGGTCTCTTTCTAAGAGATCCCTGATGCGGCCCTGCAACAAGGGCACGTCTTTGGATAACCCGCAATCTAATCCTTTGCTGACCCATGACGCTAGCCGTGATGGGGGACCCGAGCAAAAGGCAGGAGGCGCCGCCCACTTGGCGCTCCTGCGAGCGGTGATATAGAACCATTCTCGTTGCCACAAGCCGAGCTCCTCTTGAAAGGAGCCCTCGGGCCATGGAGCATCAGCATTCTTACTTATGACAGCGCCTCCGCACTTTGCGTGCCGTCCCTCGATCATCTTCGGCTCCACTCGAAAAGTCTTGATCCATAATCCGAAGTGAGGAGTGACACGGAGGAACGCTTTGCACACAACGATGAATGAGGAAATGTGGAGGATGGACTCCGGAGCTAAGTCATGAAATTCCAACCCGTAATAAAACAGCAGCCCCCTCACGAAGGGATCCATCGGGAAGCCTAACCCCCGAAGGAAGTGAGACATGAACACTACGCTCTCACCGGGCTGGGGACTAGGAATAGCCTGCCTTTGAGCAGGCAACCTATGCGAAATTTCGGCGGTCAAGAACTTAGCCTCTCTCAACTTTAGCACGTCCTCCTCCGTGATGGAGGAGGGCATCCATCGGACTTGAAGGTCGGAACCGGACATTGCCGAAGGTCCGAAGCGCCTGGAATCTGGAGCCTAGGGTGTTGGAACTCGAGGCGACGGGCGAACTCATTTGAGATTGGAAAAAGGAGTAAGGCCTTGGTCTCTTTATAAGAGGTTGAATACCAGGAGCCCTCCCCGTAACCGTTTAGGACTCGCTTTTAATCGAGAAAACATTCTAACGGGCACGATTGGGTTACCCACGTCCGTATTGATGAGAATCCCGTAAAAGGGGGGCACACGATCTCTGCTTTGACAAGACGTGCCAAGGAAACCACCTCGCAAAACACGCTGAGGTGGAAAAGTGAAAACGATTCGAGTAAAGGACTTGGCTGTAGTGTGATGACGCACTACGGAATATGTCAGAAGATTTGATTTGTGTTAATATTATTCTCTCTATGGCAATATGTGGAAGCTTATTTTGCAGAGCCGGACACTACTCTTGGTGTCTACAATCTTCTATGAAGGACTTGGAGGAGGAACCCGCCTTGCAATGTCGAAGACAATTTGCGAACCGGACTCGTCCTCATTGAAGCCTGGTTCAAGGGCTACTGAGGGAGTCCTGGATTAGGGGCTGTTCGGGTAGCCGGACTATACCTTTAGCCGGACTCCTGGACTATGAAGATACAAGATTGAAGACTTCGTCCCGTGTCCGGATGGGACTTTCCTTGGCGTGGAAGGCAATCTTGGCGATGCGGATATTCAAGATCTCCTACCTTTGTAACCGACTCTGTGTAACCCTAACCCTATCCGGTGTCTACATAAACCGGAGGGTTGTAGTCCGTAGGCAATCAACTCCATACACAACAATCATACCATAGGCTAGCTTCTAGGGTTTAGCCTCCTTAATCTCGTGGTAGATCTACTCTTGTACTACCCATATCATCAATATTAATCAAGCAGGAGTAGGGTATTACCTCCGTCGAGAGGGCCCGAACCTGGGTAAAAAACATCTTGTCCCTTGTCTCCTGTTACCATCCGGCCTTGACGCACAGTTCGGGACCCCCTACCCGATATCCGCCGGTTTTGACACAGACAGTCGTTGACCACGTTGACCACGCCGCGCCGAGAGCACCAGGGCGGTGGTCGGGACGATGGCGAGGCCTAGGAAGGGGACGACACGGAGCCAGGGAAGACGCAGAAGTGGAAGCCCGCACAGAGAGGAGTACGAGGGTTCACTGGTTCGGCTGCGGTGTGAGGCTGCCGTCGCTGTAGAATAACAGGGGGTGTGGGTGAGTGGAGGGATGGCCTGGCCAGCGGTGGGAGTAGTATGGGGGCGGTGAGGCCTCCGCGGCAGCACAGCCGGCCAAGGGAGGCAGGAGCAGGCAGCACGACCGGCGCTGCTTTGGGCGGCTGGACCAAGAAGACCAGAGGTTGAAGAAGCACTACGGCCGTTGGATGGACATCGTACGGTCAGTGAAGCTAGAAACGTTTATTATTGACTAAGTTGACAAAGCCCTTGGTACGCTCCAACTTAGTAGGCCCACAGGTCAGCCTCCGAAACGGTGCACCCCAGATGTCAGGGGGAGTAATCATTTTTTGGGCGGCTGAAGCTAAGAATATCCGAAATTGAAGAAGAAGCACGACATCCGTTGGATAGACATCCAACGACCACTGCTGCTAGAACCGTGTGTTGACTATAATAAGTTGGGAAAGCCTTGCATACGCGTCAACTTATTTTTTTAGGCGACGTGTCACTTAATAGGCCCACAAGTGTGTGGCACAGAACTTATAGCCCATTTGCGTTTTGTAAGAATGTACATCCCATTTTGGAATTCTAATGGAATTTACAACAACCCATTTACAGTTTGTTAAAAGTACAACCCATTTTCTAGCTAGGACAATGATTAATAATTTCAACCAACCGTTGAAGACAGAATTCAATAAAATTTCCCACATTTTGATGGGCTCCGAAATATTTTTATCCCGAAATTTCTAGTCAGATTAAATATAAATTTGTATTACGTAAAAATCCAACGAAACATTGCGCGTGCAACAATGAAAATTTAAGATTTTCAAAATCCAGAAATAATATTTTATAAACTTATTTCGTGTTTGGTGCATTTTTTATAGTTACTACCCAGTTTTTATAATTACATCCCATTTATTATTTTTTAAAGCCCATTTTCTTGTTAAGCCTAATGCATCCCTCCTAGGACGATTTGCAGCCCAGCGGGGCGGAGAATAACAAGTTGACCTTGCCTGGGTATTCCTCAAAAAGACGTATAGCTGGGCTAGCCATCTTCATCTTGAAAAAAATAGTATCTGGGCTGGATATCTGGCCTGGGCTAGACGGGCCACAACCCGTCTAGTTAATACCCTGCTATGCTCTGAACAACAACGAAATCATCACCAAGAAAAACTCTACAGTGCTCACGCCTCAAAAACACAAATAGTGCTCGAGCTGCTTGGTCCCAGCTGTCGGCTGCACCTTGTGCAATTCTCTCGTTTATATTGACTACATAGGTTGACAATGGTGTGGGACCGTGATGTCACGAAACCAGGAGAAAGCAAAAAAATATAGTTGTACATAATAAGGAGGCACTTGCGTACGTACAGTTATGGCCCTAGTGGGTCGCTAGTGTCATCCAGTCAAAATAAAGTCATCTCCTGAATCCTCATGTTCGTTGACGATGTTAACAATGCTCGGAGCCACGGCGAGCGCAACAACTCGAAGGACAACGGAGAGGGCCTCGCGGTCCATACGGATGGTCTGATACAGCGCCCACTACTCATTCAGGAAGCCAGGATCATCGGACACCTATGAGCACCTTCGAGAAACTGAGATGGCATGAAACGGTAAGACCGCGCTTGGGAGCTCTGGTTTATTTCAAACTTGTATTAACATACAAGTGTTAGTTACTCGTCATCGAAAACAATGCATAAAATACAGGCGTAATGAAACCGAGGGCCCGAGGTCTGTAAGTAAAACCGGCGGGTTACGCGTGTAATTTGAGAGACTAGTGTATATTTTACGAGCACTACTATATGGAGGACATTACCAGACGATACATGCATGACGTGCGTATAATGCCATCCATGGGCAAGGCTGAAACATCAGCTAACGGCTGGATTAGCAATCGTCCGAGTGTCGTTTAGTGTTTTTATCGTGTGTCAAGTACTTCCGATATTTTACTAGTCGAAATCGACCATCCAAGCGCCTTTGCCCGAGACCATCTGCTTTAATTTACAAGCGTCAGTTTTACAAGCGGTTTTGGTTGGAAAACAACGATCCAATCACGACCTAATATCATGAGTTGGTCGGAAGATCATATGGTTTCATGTCTAACCTACCCGACTTGTCGTATAGGCTATGAATGAAACATGATACGATGAACTTCTTAAGAACGGAAACAACAGAAGAGGATGATCTTCTTAACAAGCAAATCACTGGCATTAGATCGACATGCAAAACAATACGAAGCATTATTCTTAGGAGGCATGGTGAACAACTCGTGATGCCCCATGCCACAACATTCCAAGCTCAACTTTGCAATCAAACACAAGGCCTGGCATTACATAGACAATATTCAGAACAAACTCTAAACTGAACACAGGAATAGGAAAAAACACTCAACGCTGCTCACAGCAAGGGCGTCCCACTCAAAAATATCAAATGCATGTCTTCTGGCTAACATCAATGAGCAAATTTTGACAAGGTTTTCCAATACCAATATACTAAACTAATGTCTTCTTGCTAACATCAATGATTAAACTTTGACAAGCTTTTCCCATCAAAATATGTAATGCCTATGATTGTGGAGTCATGTCGTAGCTTTTATACTTGTTTGGGCACTTTTTGCCCAGGGCACTCTGCGTATTGTTAAATTGCCAATGGTCTCTGCAGACTAGTCATGTCACCGGTGTCTAATAATACTCTGTAAAGCTTCTCAGTCATTCCTTCTGTAATGTAGCGCAAACTGTGACTACTTCTTTCTGCAAAGTGGAACGACCAACTAGACCCAGTAATGCAGTAGTTTTCCTTACACATTGGCTCCTTTTGTGCAGTTCAACTAAAATCGAAGTCGGAATAAAACCGAGCTTTAATTTTGATATCCCTGTAATCAACAATAGGTATAAGGGAAACAATTACTAAGAAATAATGGTTGATGACTTGTACTCCCAGAAGAAAAGCATCTACTAATCTACTTTATCTTAATGGGAAACAAAGTAGGAGGGTAGCAATTCTCCATCAGTGTGATTCATTCATATTGACTGAGACATTATCTTAACAATGCCTTGTTTCAACATGTATAAATAATGACAAAGCTTATAAAGGGGATGATGCTGAATTTGTTGTAACAAAGCAACAAGCATCATGCCTGGGTTGGTCCCATTTTTGTTCACTACTTAACGGGAAAAGACAACAATACAATATCTTCAATTCATCATTTATTTAAAATAGTACCAATAAAAGTAGCACAGCATCTCAAAACACACTGCACGATCATGTGGATGAAGGCAAGTACCAACCTGTCATGACGCACACAAGATCACGTACGAATCTGCCAACATGAATAGGAAATCCAATCTCGTTTTGTGCAGTTGCACTAAAATCAAGCAAAGAGTTTCACGTAGCGAAGCAAAATGTCACAATAGCAACAAGTTGAATATATATCCCTGTATAAACAGATGCACAAAAGGAATCAATTATTGGCTAATAGGAGGCTGAAACATGCGACCACAAAAATGGTAATCTCGCCAATCCCTAACAAGTGTTGCAGTTTTGAAATAAGATTCAGTAGTTAATTCTGAGAGTGGCATCAATTACTGGCTTATAAAGGGGTTGATGCTGAATTTGTTGTAACAAAGCAACAAGCATCATGTCTGGGTTGGTCCCATTTTTGTTCACTACTTAATGGGAAAAGACGAAAATACAATAGCTTCAATTCATCATTTATTTAAAACAGTTCCAATACAAGTAGCACAGCATCTCAAAGCACACCGCACAATCATGTGGATGAAGGCCTGTACTGAACTTTCATGAGACGACCAACATAAAATATGAATCTACCAACACGAATAGGAAATCCAATCAATTTTTGTGCAGTTGCACTGAAATCAAGCAAAGTTGCTGGTGTGACATTTAAGTTTTCTATAGAAACAAGTTGAATAGATATCCCTGTTTTAAGAGGCCAAAAAGAAAACAATTACTGGCCAATAAAGGAGGATGAAACATGTGGCCACAAAAAGAAGCATCTACTTTATCTTGATGGAAAACAAAGTATAGGACAGTGGCATTTCTAAAACGGTTGCATTGATTCATATTAATAGATAGATTCTTTTAAAATAGATCAATAGTTAATTCTGAGATTAACAACGGCAAAATAGCTGCATGGGACATGCTAGCACCATGTGCATCCACACGTATAAATGGGTGATGCAGAGTATGTAGCCAAGCAGCATATATGCGCTGGTCCCATATTTGTTCTCTTTGAACCTTCTTCCTATGTGATGGCAGCAAATCTAGTCGTGCACAAACTACCCGACCCCCCAGTTTCTTTCCCTTTTCAACAAAGAGATCGGTTCCTTACAGATGTGTGTACTGGGTTACCCCCTTTTTCCCTTTTCGACCTACAAAGCGGCTGGATAGCCAGTCTATACTACTTTCCGCCCCTCCTTTCCTCATTGAACCATGTCCTAGATTCTTGCTCCAACCCACTGCACCCTTCATTCCTCTTTGAACCAAGACCTAGATTTGACTACAGATTGAAAAAGATCCACATGCAGCTAGAGCAACGACGGTTTCAAAAAAAACTTATACCTTAGGGTCATCGGGATGTGGCAAGGCGTGCGCGCGGGAGGCCGGCTCTGCCCACACTAAGTTCGGCAGCGAGGAAGAAGGGGTCGGTGGCCCTGCCGCACAGGCGCTGGGTGAAAGAGAACAGCGCAGCCGACAGCGGATTCCCTCCCTCGCTGAAGGCAATAGAGTGAACGCCGCACCTCCTCCCCTTCCCGGTGCGACGGGATACAGACGCCTCCTTCACCAGCTGTGAGGGGGGAGAGAGAGATAAGAGGCCAACGCAGTCTTGTTTAGATCTGGTGAAGAGAGGGTGAGAGACTGTGAATATAGCAAACCCTAGCAAATGTATCTAGACTCATTTTAGTGCTAGATGCCTTCGTATCTAGACAATTCTAAGACAAGTAATTCGGAACGGAGGGAATAACATATATGTAGTGCGGCGAGCGTGTGGAGAGTGCAAACCCTAGCAAACAAGCGCTGAGGCTCCCGCTTATATATATACTACTGTAGTACGGACTGAGCTCTGGTGCCTTCACTGCACCTGCTTTTGGCTGTATGACAGGTGAGCCAGCCACATTTTGGGCCCACCTGTCGTAAAACACTAGCGAAAATTGCACCAACGTGAAAGACGACTGCGTCTCCAATGCAACCAAGGTGAACTAACGAAGGATATCATGTTTGTGCGTAACAAGCAAAGAGCACTGCTGGAAGACAGCTTGTTTTTCATCGAAAATCGATCAGCTTCACCAGCCGACGCAACCATGAGGCGCAACCATGAGCATCGATAGGTCATCATGGTGATGCATCATCCATTTGGCATCAAGTTTGGGTGAGGGACCTAAGAAGTTCGACAAATCCTCACTGTGGTCTGCTTCTTCTCAGTAATCAAGCTCGAGGAAGGAAGAACCACGTGGGAGAGGACAGTGAGGCGGAACAACAATGGCCATCAAATTTTGTGCAGTTCCACTAAAATTGAGGAAGACATGCCTGGGTATGGAGACACGCATCGTTGTTTCCAAAAATATAAAAAGGGTTAGCAACGACACCTCAATTGTCAATAAGAATTAATGAAAAGTACACCAACAAACAGAAGCATCATAATTATCTTGATGGGAACTAAACCAGGATACCCGAGAAAAAAAAGCATTTCTTCATTTAACCAGTGATAGTACTAGCACCATATGGACAATGACCGCACAACCACCATGTACTTTTTGTCGAAACAACATGTATACCTCCACCAAGGCATAAATCAGGACAACTTTTTGAGTGGCATTTCCTCTATAATAGTACTAGTAGGTGATGTTGGACCAGCCGAAGAACCCTAGCTACTATGCATGGGGAGCTGGGGAGTAGTCGCATAGAAGAAAAACCGCACGCAGCGACCTGGGGAGCTGGACCAGTACAAGAAGTTATACCTCAGGTGGGCGAGATGTCGTTTAGGTGGGCGGGCGGGATCTGCCCACACGACGGCAGCGAACAAGGGCGCGGAAGATCTTCGTCCGCGCCAGCATCGAATCGGAGAGGACGGTGCACATCGGCTTCCTCCGTCACCAACGGCAACAACGTCAATGCTGTACCTCCTCACCTCCCGTAGCGGACGGGATTCGGCCAGATCTGTGACCACCGGTGAGGAGAGAGATAGAGTGGACATTGTCATCTTGTTCTGATATGGAGAGGGTGAGAGCACTACTAGGAAAAGGGCTATAGATAGGATTGATACTAATGGCGCACCAGGGAAGTAGTGCGCCACTACTATTTACTAATGGCGCACCTGTTGGTGATGCGCCATTAGTGTGGAAGACACTAATGGCGCACCAGAAATAGGGTGCGCCACTAGTATTAATTTTTTTCCATTTTTCCATACATACTAATGGCGCATCAGGTCGACAATGCGCCATTACTAGTTCTAACTAGTAATGGCGCACCAGGCAGAGAGTGCGCCATTACTGTAATTTTTTTTATTCTTTTTTTTACAAAACTACTAATGGCGCACCGTTTCACAGTGCGCCATTACTAGTTTAAACTAGTAATGCCACACTATTACACGGTGCACCATTAGTATATATATTTATATTTTTTACTTTTTTGCAAAACTTCTAATGGCGCACCACCTGCAGGTGCGCCATTAGTAACCAGGGTTACTAATGGCACATTTCCTTGTGGTGCGCCATTAGTAACCTAGGACTCCAACAAGATATTTTGGACAGCCCCACAACTACCCACTCACTTTCCCCACTTCATTCCCTCCAAATCCTTCTCCAAGCTTTCGGCTGCCTCCTCCTCCTCACCTCATTTCCACCATAGATTCATCAAAATTAAGTGGTGAAATTACCTTTTTTTGATAGGTAAGTAAGGGGAAAGCTATCTTCATGATGTAGATCTACTTTTTTTCTCCCTAGCTCGCTCCAACAATGTGCACATGCACTTTTTGTGGCCTAGCTAGATCTATGTATGTTTGTGGTGTTGCATATATGTTTGTGTTTGAAGGTACCGGTATTTGAAATGCGATAGTTGCCAATATTTTGCCGGAATGTTTTGATTCATTTCCGTTTTGGCGAGAATTTTGGCACTATGCATTCTTTTTGGCCCTATTTTTAGGGAAGGTCATGCCAATTTTTTTCTTGGTTCTAAAATATCGTTTTGCTCTACCCCGCAGGCGACCATGGTCCGCACGATGACTGAAGGCATCATGAATAGGTTTTTGAGCTCCACGAAGGCCGAGATGCTTCAAAAGAACGAGACGGAGATAAGATGTCCGTGTCGAAGATGCAAGCTGAAGAGCCTTATTGCGGACCCAGATTCCGGGCAGGTGCGGGACCACCTGCTCTTGCGTGGTTTCATGGATGGCTATCGGTGGCAAGGTGATGAAGATGACTATGAAGTCGTCCATGGCCGGGGACGGGCAAGAAATGAGGAAGGGCAACAAGACAAGTACCACCGTGGCGAGGGCGGGCGAGAAGACGAAGAATCTCCAGGACATGATCACGACGGTGATGCTGTACATAGTCATCATGTAGAAGATGTCGTACATGATGATGAGGAAGATCAAGACGAAGGGCATGATCATGAAGATGAAGATGCCGGAGCAGACGCAATGGAGGCTGGGTGCAGGACCCTCATATTCAAGAGCTGCTTCTCAAGCAGACGGATAACGCAAGAGCTGCCGCCCGAGAGAAAGCCAAGCTGGATCAACTGGAGATACACGCGGTTACTCCATTGTATGAAGGATGCAGGCTCGAGGATACCCGCCTGAAAGTAACGCTCATGGCTCTGGAGATGAAGGTAAAACACAAAATGACCGACGCATGCTTCGACGAGAACATGTCATTCTGGCACGAACGTCTTCCCAAGGGGAACAAGTGCCCGACCATTTTCGAGGAGGCGAAGAAAATCGTGTGTCCTCTGGATTTACCGCACGTGAAATACCATGTGTGCATGAACAATTGTATCATTTATCGGGACGAGCACGCGGAGTCTACCATATGTCCGGTGTGCAGCGTCACTCGATACAAGAAGAGGAAGAAAGCTCCTCGAAAATCGGCGTGGTACTTTCCGATCACTCCTCGTCTCCAGCGGTATTTCGCGGATCCTAAGGTAGCAAAGCTCCTGCGTTGGCACGCGGAGAGGGAGGAGAAGAAGCGGGAAGACGACGGAAATGATCCGGAGATAAATAAAAAAGACAAGATGCTGAGTCACCCTAAGGATGCGAGCCAGTGGCAAGCGTTGAACTTCGAATACCCAGAATTTGGGAAGGATCCAAGGAACATCGTGCTGGGTGTGAGCACTGATGGAGTTAATCCGTTTGGCAGCCAGAGAAGCACACATAGCACCTGGCCTGTGTTTGTGTGGATGTACAACCTTTCCCCCTGGTTGTGCATGAAGAGGAAGGATATTCACATGAGTATGCTAATTGAAGGGCCGAAACAACCAGGGAATGACATCAATCTGTATCTGGGGCTGCTAAAGGAGGAGCTAGACACGTTGTGGAAAATGCCAGGCAATATGTGGGATGCCGCAGAGAAAGAATATTTCCCTATGAGAGCCGCACTGCTCACGACGGTGCATGACTATCTCGGTTACGGATATCTCGCGGGGCAGGTAGTCCACAGATTTTCTGGATGCGTAAGGTGCATGGATGACACAACGTATCGCCAGCTAGATAGAGATCCCGGGTCTTCGAAAACCGTGTTCATGGGACATCGGAGGTGGCTTCGCGACGATGACCCGTGGAGGAAATGCAAGGATCTGTTCGATGGTGAAACCGAAACCCGAAAACGCCCGTGTACGAGGAGCGGCGAGGAAATAGACGAGCTGCTGAAAAATTGGAAAGACTGCCCACTGCCGGGAAAGAAGCAAAAGGCGCCAGAGCCGGGAAAGAAGCGAAAGGCGCCAGAGCCACTGCTAAAGGTATGGAAAACGAGGTCTGTTTTCTAGGACTTGCCATACTGGAAGATCCACCGTGTGCCTCACAGCCTTGATGTCATGCATATCACGAAGAACGTGTGCGAGAGTCTGCTTGGTACCCTGCTCAACATGCCAGAGAGGACCAAAGATGGGCCGAAAGAAAGGGCAGACTTGAAATCAATGGGCATCAGGCAGGAGCTTCATGCTAATGATGATGATGATGATGAGGCGAAGCAGGACACAGAAAGTCGTCGCAAAGGCGAAAAGGCCAAGAAGACCGGAAATGACTACCCTCCCGCGTGATTCACTCTAAGTCAGGAGGAGATCGAGCAGTTTTTCACCTGGCTCCTAGGAGTAAAACTTCCTTACGGTTACGCGGGGAAAATAAGAAGATACCTAGACCCAGCGAAGCAGAAGTTCGGCGGGATGAAGTCTCACGACTGTCACGTGCTGATGACGCAGATACTTCCAGTTGCAATTGGTGGGATCATGGACGCGCACGTCCGTGAAACGCTATTTGGCCTATGCAACTTTTTCAACGTCATCTCTCGGAAGTCGATTGGCGTGAGGCAACTCAGAAGGCTACAGGAAGAGATCGTGGTGATACTATGCAAGCTTGAGATGTACTTCCCGCCCGCATTCTTCGACATTATGGTGCATCTGCTGGTCCATATCGTGGAGGATATCATCCAACTCGGGCCGACGTTCCTGCACAGCATGATGCCGTTCGAAAGGATGAATGGTGTCATCAAAGGATACGTTCGCAACATGTCACATCCAGAGGGAAGTATAGCCAGGGGCTTTCTGACTGAAGAGTGCATCTCCTACTGCAAGAATTATCTAGGCAGCGAGAACCCCATTGGTCTGCCCGTCAACAGGCACCTTGGCAGGATCATTGGATGGTGTCACCGTGAGGGTCGCCGCGAAATGCATGTCGACTTCGAGGGTCGACTCGCCGACTTTGAAAGAGCAAACCTAGTCGCGCTACAACACATAGACGTGGTCGATCCTTGGGTGGTAGAGCACAAAACCTTTATTGAGAAGACATACAATGACCGAGGCCAACAGAGGACGGATGGAGATATACTCAAAGAGTACAACTCATGTTTCAGGCGTTGGTTCAAGCAGAAGCTTCTGTCGTACCCTTTACATGAAGATTCTTCTGCGGAAGAACAACTCATATTCGCCTTGTCACAGGGCGCCGAGCACAACCTGATGACCTATGAGGCGTACGATATCAACGGCTACACATTCTACACCGAGGACAAGGACATGAAGAGTGATGGTTATCAGAACTCCGAGGTAACGATGGAATCCTACACCGGTAATGACAAGGACAGATACTACGGAAGGATCAAGGAGATCTGGGAGCTGAGCTACGCTGGAGAGAAGGTCCCGATGTTCCGTGTCAGATGGGCCAAGAGCGTCCTAAAAGAAGACCGGTATTTCACCACCATGGTTATACCCGAAGCCAAATCCAAGACCGCGGGCGCAAACGTCACCGCGAAAAATGAGCCATGGGTACTGGCTTCCCAAGTGGACCAATGCTTCTTCATTACCGACCCATCAAAGCCCAGTCGTGTTGTTGTGAGGAGAGGCAAAAGGAAGATCGTCGGAATGGATGGAGTAGCCAATGAGCAAGACTTCGACAAGTACGATGACCCGAAGATCGAACATGACAACGACGATGAAGTAGTAGCACACACCACAAGAAGAAGCAGGACCACCCTATCTAAAGGACGTCCGTTCCACAGAAGAACTCCATTTGCGAAAAAGAAGGGCAAGAAGATTGTGAACAGATAGCTAGCTAAGATCGATTGTATTTAATGGGTACTTTTTGATATCATGAATATTTTTAAATTTCATGGGCAGTTTTTGAATTCATGAGGACACTTGATCTCGAACCCCCTCCATCTCGATCTTGATTCCCCCTCCATCTCGATCTCGATCCCCCTCCATCTCGATCCCACCCGCACCCTCCCCCGCTAGCTCCACCGCTGTCGACGACCCACCGCAACCCTCCCCCGCTCCACCGCCGCCAACGGGCACCCCCCGCACCCTCCCCCGCTCCACCGCCGCCGCCGCTGATATTTTCAAGTAACAAATTTGAACATATTTTTTAAAAAATTATTACTGTTTTTATAAAAAATATTACTGTTCTGATTAAAACAAAATTCTAATGGCGCACCGAGGGGTGGTGCGCCATTAGAATAGTCGTACTTATGGCGCATGAGGGGGTGGTGCGCCATTAGAAAGCTTCCCCCCACACTAAATTCTAATGGCGCACCACCCCTCGGTGCGCCATTAGAATAGTCGTACTTATGGCGCATGAGGGGGTGGTGCGCCATTAGAAAGCTTCCCCCCACACTAAATCCCCAATCTCTCTAATCTCTCCCCTGGCTCATCGATCTCACCCGCTGCCCCCCGGCCGTGTTCGCCGTCCCCCTCGCCGCCCCCCTCGCCGTCCCCGAGCAGCGTGGCCAGTCCGGACCAGGGAGGAGTGCCCCACGCACCCACCCGACCGCGCCGCCGCCTCGTCTCCTCCCACCTCTCGCCCCTCCGGCCGGATCGGCACAACCCCCTCCCCCGCCTCACGCCGCCTTCCCGCACCGCCCACTCCGACCTCGCCGTCCCCGAGCAACAACAGCAGCAGCAGCGCTCCGCCCCCTCGTGCTAGCCTAGGGCTTCCGCTCAGGTATCGCCCCCTGTGACCTTGGCCACTTCGTTGCCTCCCGGTAGAGCAAAGATTCTACTGCTTGTCTTGTGTTTTTCTGGGTTGCTACGTGCGCACGAGAGAGGAACTTACTCCCCGTGAACTTACTAGCATTTTATGTTACTGCTTGATTACTAGCATTGGGTAGCACCAGTAAACCTTATTTCGTGTATATTCACCTAGGTTACATCACCATAGCTCTATTTAAATCTCATTGCCGAAATTATATCTAGCAAATATCATCTCTGGCATTGCTTGTGCTTGTATGTGTTTGTAAATTGAAAACCTGGAGTAGAACATGTCCATGCATCACAATCTATCATAATCTATTCCCCAAGCTATCACAATCTATAATAATTTATGTGTCCAGCTATCATAATTTGATTAGTTCCATAAATTTGTATGACCACAGATTTAGAAAATTTTCAGAGATTTGTATGACCAAAGATACAGTTCAGATTTGATTAGTTCCATAAATTTGTATGACCAAATATATATTTCAGATTTGTATAGTTTCAGAGATTTGTATGACCAAAGATACAGTTCAGATTTGAATTGTTTCAGAAATTGGTATGACCAAAGATGCTATTGTATATAAATGGGCTGCTGTAGAACTGTACTTCATCTTTACAGTGATGTTGTATAGAAATATGCTGAATTTTCTGCTCTGACTGTTGCTCAAAGAAATTTAGCAAAAAAATGGGGTCCTGGGAGACGCCGCTGCTGCTTGAGGCCCTTGAGAGGCCCTTCGTGTCGTGATGATTTTGCAGGTACCCCGAGAGGCCCTTGAGTTTGCCGGAATGTCGATTAACTTCCATTCCGGCAAATTCGGGTACTCCATATGTCCTATTTTCAGCAAAGGTCATGCTGAAATTTTCCGTGAATTTTAGCATGACTTTGCAAAAAATCGGACATATGAGGTACTTGCTACTAATGCATGGGCCGGGGTATCTTAGTACTTAATTAAGTAGGATCAACTGCCCCTTTATTCTTGCTGTATTAAACCATAGGTGGCAATAGAGCCAAGTGATTAGTGCCAAGTGATTAGGCCCAACCTAGGGTGCCTCGGCATCGATAAACCCTAAATGATGAAAACTTAACTTGGCTGCCCCGGATGCCTCGGTGTCGATGAGAACCTAAATGATGTATGCTTAGGCTTTTAGGGTGCCTCAGCGTCGACAAACCCTAAATGATGAAAGCTTAGGCTTTTAGGGTGCCTCGGTGTCGACAAACCCTAAATGATGAGACCATGATCTTGTTCCTTGACAATAACCAACTTTTTGACCAAACTTTTTTCCTATTTAGAGCGAAACATGGCCCACAACGATGAGGCCGGTGGTTCGGGCGGCAAGCAATTCTGGGAGCTGTCCCAGGATATGTCGTCATCATCATCGGACGATGAAAGTCTCCCGGCGGAGTGCGACTGGTGCCACGACGATCGAGGTCTGTGCGACATGCCTCACCTGGACGATGATCGGTGCTTCAGCATTAAGCTTGAGGAGACCTTCGAAGTTGAAATGGTACACAACGACGACAAGTGTTATTTTCATAATTAAGCATGACTTCAACTATTTCAACATGTAATTTTCATCTTTTACAGTTCGAGTATAGCTTATCCCATGCCATGCAAGACGCTATTTCTTGGAGAGGATGGATTTTGAAGACCATGAAATTTCTGAAACAAAGAAAATTCACCTAAGGACTGATCACGATGTGGACTTTGAAGTAAATCTATATACTTCTGAGAGTGTAACCCATTTTGGTTGCTAAAATTGGGAAGCATTTTGCAAGATGTATGGTTTTGATGAGGGTATGCTTATCACCATGGATCTTGGTAATCCTGACATCAACCAAGACAATATGGACATTTGGGTCCTTGTTGATACGCCTCCAGTTCTACCGCTATGTGAGTTTCTCAAACATAGTTATTAGCTAATTTATATTGTTTATTTCAAAATAGTTGAGAGCTTATTTCCATTGACAGCTTATTTTTATTGTTCAAAGAATGTGCGGGAGATGGTAGACAAAACCCACTACACCGATGGCTCCGAATTAACAACTTACAAGGAGAAAAATCATTTGTTCGGATTTTGTACTGACACTGAGAATTACAATATCTACAATCAAACTCCTCAACATTATGGTCAATACGTGCCACTAGTGCATGTGTTCAACTACGGTAACTACCATGGAGATGCCCTGGTAAGATTTTTACTATTACGACATCCGTGCATCTTTTGCATACTTCTAAAACTAGTACATCATTGCTAACTATGAAGTTATTACTATGTTTTTCAACAGATAATCCTAGAGAATTGTGTGCCTCATATGATGTATCTGAAAGGTAGTGTTAATGTTTTGAACATACAGCCAGGTCGTCCTACGAATCTCAACTGTCCATACGAGATTTCTAAAAGAAGTGGAGACATGAAAATCAAAGGATGGAAAAAATGTATGGACAGTCGTAAGGAGCTTCTTGGAAGAAAAAGGAAGCAAAGCACAAGAATTGGAGATAGGATGTTCTCCATTCTCCATAATGGAGAGTCAGGGTCTATATTGTTTTATGCTATTTTAGCTTAAATAGGGTATTTAGGTCCTGCCTAATACTGATGATCATGTGCTAAGAACAATTAAGTAGGGTTGGTTCGAATACTATCAAGATGATGATCATATGACTTGTTATGAATAACGACTAGAAGTTGTATGATGATGATTAGTAGGACTTGTTAGGATTAGTATTACTTCCGACAAACTCGATACTCGCGGTCTTGAGACTTGTAATGTTTTATCTTTGTTCGGTCTTTTGAATTCGGAGACTAATATGATGAATTGTATTCGGAGACTAATCTTCTATTGTATTTGATGAATCTGATGTTGCTGTGTGCTGCTGTCTATATTCTGTCTAATAATATATTTCATATTCTGTCTAATAATATATTTTGTAACTTGCGCAAAAATTAGAAAAGGAAAAAAAACCAAATATTCATACTAATGGCGCATCACCACCAGGTGCGCCATTAGTATGCCAAAGGATATTAACGGCGCATCAACAGAGAATGCACCATTAGTATGACAAAGCCATGCTTACGTATGGCCCCTCGGGAGGCACACTAATGGCGCATGCTGTTACATACTAATGGCGCACTAGTTGGTGCGCCATTAGTATACCAGATACTAATGGCGCACCTGTGGTGCGCCATTAGTAAGATATACTAGTGGCGTGCTACTAATGGCGCACTGATAATGTGCCATTAGTAGGCAAAACCAGTGCGCCATTAGTAGACATTTTCCCAGTAGTGGAGAGTGAGACGCGAGAAACACTATCAAACAAGAGGCTATAATGGAGTAAAAAAATCTCTCCATAGCAGTGGTTTTAAATAGAATACCCACGTTCCCGGAAAAAAGAAACGAAAACTAGCGGACAATTTTTTAAGGGTCTCTCTAGGACACATCTCGCTGTGACATAGTTATGTCACATATAAGTTGATGTCCACTCTGTTTGTGGTCTTTTCCTAGTTTTTTTGTTTCTTGTTGCTACATTATATACTTGTGGAAGCTTAGATGTGATATCCTTAAATAACATCTAGATGTGAATTACACAAACTGATCTTCTAACGTACCAAGAAAGAAAACTCGATCAAAAACACGCCCCCGCTTCCAGGTCGGGATAGTCATCGCGCACACACACATAGATATAGACATGCATATCCGTGTTTACGTAAAATTCCATTTCCATCTCCATCTCCAATCATATTTGTCCAACTGGCACATTATTTATGTTGTTAATTATATACGCAGCAATATTAACGTACAACATATCTTGTTTGCACACGTCCGGACCGCTGCCACGGCCGTTCCTAACCAACACGAACCCTCTTCATCACCCGCGCGTGCTTCCCGCCCAAAACGGTCAGTACCGCATTCATGCCCGGCCAGAGCGGACGCGACCTCTCACTGGTGCCGACATTGATTGCGGCACGCTGGTCAAGAGAGCGTCGCCCGCGCCGCTTCTGGGTGCACGCGGCTGCTCCGTGTTCGAAGGTCGCTATAGCCGGCTACAACATGCAAGATCTCTTCCAGTAGTAAGTTCTTGGGTGTCCGTGCTACAGCTAGCTGTCCTCCCCAAACGCGTCAATCTCTTCCAGTAGTGCTAGTACTCCATGGCGCGATCCATCGACAAGCAGGCGGGAAAGTTATGGTATACTACTTGGTTTGCAGTGAGTGGCATGCCGAGCGACCGTGTGGGGTCGAGCCGTGGAGGAGGGTGAGACATGAACACGACATACGTGATTTAAACGTTGGTTTTGCTCGATGGCGTGATGCAACGAAACGAAACGTTGGTTTCTCTCCATTTCCATTTTCCTCTGGAAAAATAGAAACTTTTCCACTCCATTTTCATTCCTATTCCAAGGTTGCCCCGTTACAACATTCCATCAAATATAAAGGAAAACTAACACGCATGCTGATGCATCTCAATGATTCACAGATCATAGCCAATACTTACTTCACAACTAAAGAAAAAAGTTGTGAGAGCGTGTACGATAGAAAAACTAGTGATGGGGTCACTACGACTTAAACCCTAAACCCTAAACATGATTTAATTTCCTGGCCAGGTAGAACTGTTGAAGGAAAGACGGCTGGCACCCTCGGATCATACGATGCTTTTGTGCAGTTCCACTAAAATCGACCTGAGCATCCCTGATGGCAAAGATATAGAAGAAGTGTGATTAGAATAATAGTACTGGCACTAGTTCATGAGACATAAACTCATCACAAGTAGAAGATGGTAGAAGTAGAGAAAGATCGACATGGAGATGGAGCTACGGTAGTGGAGCAAGCCGGCTCCAAAAGGAAGATGGACTACCTGGGACGTCGGGCTGTAGCTAGAAGGGCAGCTAGGACACGGCATCGGCCCATACCGCGGTGACCCCCGATTGGGACGCACCGACTGTGGGTTTTCTCCCTCGCCGATGTTGACCACGTCTACGCAGAACATTGTTCCCTTCCCCCAGCTGCGGGATCAGGCCCGTCATTCTATGCTTGTGAAGAGAGCAACCTAAGCAAGCAGGCTTGTAGCTTAGGCTCCTGCTAGTGTATATATAGTGGTTTTCTTTTTCTCTCCGTATCAACCATTTTATATGTGTACGTGTCATTCAAGAGTGAAATGATGGTTGCTTCTTCCGACTAACTTACTATGTGATTTGACTGCTCCTTAGTGGCCCCTACACGTACTCCCCCTACGTGTATGCAATAGTCACACGTATACATGGACGCAAAAACGCGCGCGATGCCCTAATGCATGCATGTCTGAGCACACGACGGAACACACACGGTCACGCTCAAGTGCTGAACCTACATGTGCATGCACACACATACTCAGTCAGGGTGAGCTAGTGAACGTATGAACACCAGAAAATATATATATTGAGCGCAATGAGTGTCTTACAAAGTCCACTGACCGTATTTTTACAAATATACAGTGACAGACAGTGTATTTATCTCGTTTGAAATTAAGCCATATTAACCGGAGAGGAGGCAGCACGGACTAGCATTACTTTGCTGTGTCCCGTCAACTTGCCGAACGAGGAGAAGGTTGCAGGGCGGGAGAAGCTTGCGCGCAGTGCCTCGGAGGACAAGGAGAAACTTTTGACTAATGCAAGCTCTCCCTCGCTCAGGCGGTGGACGTGCAACAGTTAATTCGGTGTCAAATTGCCAGAAGCATACACTATACTACTAGTGCTATTATTGTTCGACTTCCCGAACAGCCAAGCGCAAAGTTTACTAGTACTACTACTATAGTCCATAAAGGTACGTACTATACTAGTACTAGGAACCGGATGGAGGAGCGTCTGCACTCTTATAACAATTTTAAAATGTGATAAAGCAATCTTCAACACATTTGGTTCTCTTCGAGGGTTCTCGCATGTGATAATGGAAGTTGATTGCATGGAACACTCGCCACAATTCTCGCTTAATTCTGGCTCATATCCTGTTACAAATAGTAGCGCTCAGTAATATTTCCTCTTTTTTTTGTTATTTAGCATGTAAACAGGTCAGCAAACCTTGCGGCGCATCTTCTTGCGAACCGTGCTTGTTGCACTTTGAATGTGGCCGAGAGCTGGCTTGATGAAACACCTCGCTTCCTACTTCTTTTTTGCGGGGTACCTCGCTTCCTAGTGACCAGTGTCTTGGCTGATCGTCCTAAGAATGCTTATATATGAATAAAACTCTCTCACTTACCCGCAAAAAATATTAAGCCATATTAACCGGAAAGGAGGGAGTATGGACTAGCACTACTTTTTTGGTGTATCCCGTCAACTCGCAGAACGAGGAGAAGCTTGCAGGACAAGGTGAAGCTCGCTTACGCCTACCCTCGGTGGACATGCATCAGTCCATTCGGTGTCAGACTGTTAGAGGCATACACTATAGTACCCAACATGCGGAGTACCATCATTGTTCGACTTCACGAAGCAGCGAAGAGCCAAGCGCAGTAGCATGTGTACTTGGTTTTGCACCTTCATACTACTCCACCCTCCGTCACAGTTTACAGTGCGCGCTTCATTATGATGCATTTCTGTCAATGCATTTCCACCACCAGAGAGACTTTAGATGCGTTTGGTATAATGCTCAATTAATTAGGGCGTGGTAACCGCAATCAAGTCCACAATTTTCTCTCCATGTACGGTACTACTACGGAGTGCATGCATGTGTGTACCCGGGGTGGAAGCACTGCATGCATGTGTGTACGCATTATTCCCTCTAGTAATAGACGCCGTGCTATAACTACCAATGCTATTTTTCAGGCCGATCGCTAGTCGCCTTGGTCCCACGGATTTTTTTATTTTTTCTAAAGCGCGCTGTATAAACAGTGACGGATGGAGTAGTATGAGCAGATTCAAAGAAGAGCGTATTGATGGTTGCTTCTTCAGAGCAACTTACAGTGGGAAAGGTGGGGCTTATGATTTGACTGCTCATTACTCACTATTAATGCGGCGCAACGATCGGGCTGAGTCACCCATGCGGTTGTGCACTACCCCCTCGGTTCTTAAACATACTCCAGAGTATTTTTCTTTCTAGAGATTTCAACGAGTGACTACTCTCTCTCTCTCAAATATTTGTCTTTTTAGAGATTTCAAATGGACTGGCACATACGGATGTATATAGACATATTTTAGAGTGTAGATTCACTCATTTTGCTCCGTATGTAGTTACTTGTTGAAATCTCTGTTACGACGAATAGAATATTTAGGAACGAAGGGAGAACACATAAGAAGCAAAATGAGTGAATCTACACTCTAAAATATGCCCGTTTGAAATTTGTAAAAAGACAAATATTTAGGAACGAAGGAGTATAATTTTGTGCATGGCACATGGACCCGGATGATGAAGAGGCTTCTGGCAATGCTATCAAGCTTTCATCATTTGTTTACATAATTTACATACTATACAAATAATTTTCCAGCGACATGAAATTGTACAATGGTGTGAGCTTTCAACTTTTGTTTCGCGTGTCTTGCGATCGATGCTCTTTCGGAAACAATAAAAAACTAACTTCCTTGCTACTGCATGTCAATTATTAGCAGATCAGAGCTAATAATTAAATCACAACTGAAGACAAAGTTGTGAGAAGGTGTTAAATTAAAATTGATCCATGCTTTCATTGGCAGCAATGTCCCCCGGCTCTGTCTAAATCAACAAGGCATGTTGGGAAAAAAAGTAGCTGTCTGGAGCATGCAACATTTCGATCATTTTGTGCAGTTCCACTAAAATAGAGTTGAGCGTCCCTGTTCCAAAGATATCAAGTGTGATTACGATAATAGAGGACTGTTGATGAAACAATAAACACACAAATAGAAGCCGGTCACCTTTGCAGTCTCTCTTAAGACTAACTAGTTGGAGAAGATTAGGCTCGATGTTGGATGAGGAGGATAGAGAAAAACCAACCTCCCTTTGTGCAGTCGCACTGAAATGTAGAGACGTTGACCATGTGACATTTTAGTACAACTGCACAAAACACTCTTAAGAAAAAAGTGATTTGTGCAGTTCACCAAAAGGTCGCAATAGCAACGACGTGAAATGGATAGCCCTGTTTGCTAAAAAGAGGTAGAAAGGAAACAATTACTGGCCAGTAAAAGTTGATGACACATGCGAGGACAAAAAAGAAGCATATTCCTTGTCCTAAGGGAAGATAACAACACGGTTGTGTTTGTCTAAAACGGTGTGAGGACGAGAATGCAATATGGAAAGTATGCCGAACGAGTAACGTTTTGGGAAAAGAACTATGGAAGATCCACATGCAGCGACGTAGGAAAATGGGCAGTGGAGCAAGGCCGGAGGGGATACCTGGAGGTCATCGGGATGTAACGAGGTGAGCGGCGGCGGGCGGAATCTGCGAGCAGGTGGCGTAGGCCCTGGCGCGCCGGAGCTTGGTCAGAGAGAACGGCGTGTACCGTAGATCGGGACATGCTGCGTCGGCACCGTCGAACGGAGAAACGATGCACTTCCTCCCTTTCCCCCGATGGACGGGATGCGGCCGGATCAGTGACCAACGGTGAGAGAGAGAGAGGCCACCGCACTCCCTTTCCCCCGGCGGACGGGATGCGGCCGGATCAGTGACCAACGGTGAGAGAGAGAGGCCACCGGAGCCTTGTGTGAGATACTCTGAAGAGTGGACTACCTTTTCCTCCATAAAAATCGTTTTATATTCTGTGTACGTGCCATTGAGCGCTATAACTTTATTTAAAAATAACACGACAACGCGTCAAGTCGAACTTTGTTTCGTGCACGCGTGGTACACGACCTCCCTAGGTAAACAACCGCTATAGGCGTTCAAATTAGCACGTGGGCTACCATTTCGTAAACAAATGAGCTCCACCTGTACCCGCGCGGGTGTGGCTGGGCACGAGGCGTGAGTAGTGTGCACGGTGCACCTATTCTCTTCTTGTATACATACACCACCTGTGTGGGGTTGTGTGAGAGAGATACAAACCTAGAGAGATATAGTGTGTGGGTTCTTGAGAGTTTTTTTGGGGGGGGTCAATCAAAAAATTTAACGTATGCAATGTGTGTGAAATAGAGTCCTGGATATAACATATATATAGAGGGGGCAATCCATGAGAGGAGAGTGGAGGTATCATCGGCTTGAGGTGTCCATAGAATCGAAGAGAGGGATGATGTGTGTGTGTGCGCGCGCGATCGATAAAGAGTGCCATCAAATTTGTGTGTGCCCACGTCAAAGATATAGAGTGGTTGGCCTACTGGAACGTGAGATGGGACATGTACAGTTTGTCTCTGTGGCATGGATACCTACCTGCAGCGCTCAAGTATCGGTGTGTGGTGGGGGAAGAGGGAGGCCCAATTAACTATAGAGGTACAATGGCTGGTATATGTGTGGAGGAGGAGAGAGGCCTACCTCATGTATTAAGGAGATCGATCTGCCTCATGTATTAAGGGAGATCGATCGATATCCATGCATGTGTGTAGGAGATGAATAAGGTTGGGAGAGAGACAGAGCTAGAGTGTTGGAGGGGGTGGTAGTGGAGTTGCTTCTAACAAATGGTGGGATAGGCTTGCTAGCCAAACGGAGGGCACGCCCGCAATATCAATAAGAGAGAAGATGGCTGCTTGTTGTCTGTGCACGTGCGTGTGAGAGACGGGTCAGGAGGCATGCATGAATGATGAGGGGGGACGATGTGGCTGTGGTTAGCAGATGTAACTACATAGGAAGATCAATCGCCCTTTGTAAGAGAAAGGAGAGACATAACTTGTGAGGTACGTCGATCGATGGGGGGTAGTTAAAGTCGATCTTGGTATATGTTGGGAGATCGATCGGTATACATGCATGTGTGTGTTAGAAGCAAATGAGGCACGAGGAGAAGGATAGACAGAGAGGGATGCATGTAGGAGGTGGTATGAGAGGCATACTATATCGAGGGGGAGGAGTGTGCGAGTACGAGAACGATGAAAAGAGTGGTGGGAGTGAGGCATGGACGGTGACAAGAGAAGAGGGGAAGCTTGTGTTTGTGCTAGGCACACCTGGCTAGAGAGGCACATCGATCGATGTGTGGCATAAAGAAGGAGCTGGGGGGCCTACACACACCGTGGGTGAACAACCTAAAGTGAAAAGAAGAATTTGCGCGATGGAGCTAGAGAATGCTGAGGGAGGGTGAGAGGGATGCGGGCGTGTGCATGCACAAGGGAAACTTAGAGCCAGCTACAAAGATAAGAGGGTTGTGTCGGTGTAAAAGACGAATAGAGATCATATATACTTCATTATAAAAAGCGAATTCGGATATTTGAAGAATTTATCATAGTGATTCAAACCGACGGATGTGTGAATATATATGACGGTGATACACATGGTGTGGTTATGAACATGGTATACTACATTTAATATGTTTTATCTCTACTCTTATAAAAACGGAGTTGTTGATGATGGTGTGCCTTCCATCATGCATTATAGGCCGTCTGATTTATATCATGGCGGATAGCAAGGAAACTATGATGGTTGAAGTTGGCAACAATCATGATTGTAGATTCTTATTGAAATAGAGAAACAAATTCAAATTTAGTTCGAATTGCAGCGGTAGTATAGACATTTGGAATGCACTAAAATGTTGGTATGAGTAGGTTACATGCATTATATAGCAAGCGAAAAAATTTAATCGTACATAAGATGGATTCATACTCCCTCCTTCCATCTATATAGGGCGTAATGAGATTTTTAAGACCGCCTTTGACTATTCACAAGCTTAATAGTACATGACATGCACAATATGAAAATTATATCATTGAAGAACCTTTGACAGACGAATTTAACGGTGTGCTTTGTGTAAGTTGCATGTCATATATCATTGCTCTAATATTTGGTCAAATTTAGCATCGAAAAACGCATTAGGCCCTATATAGATGGAATGAGGGAGTAGCTTTGAATAGCATTTGTATAGTAAAACGGGGAAAGACACTCACTTTGTGTGGTGTGAATAGTTTTATTTTTTTCATTTTCTTTTTGGTTGAGGGAAGTGTGAATTGATTTGGTACGTACAAGTACAATATTACTACACGTTAGGCTTGTCCCTAAAATTCAACCCGCATCTTGTTATATCCCAAAAATTCAGATATCGTGCACCCAAAACTGGCGCCTTCACAACCCGCGCCTTGTTATCCCAAAATTACAACGCGCGCGAAAACTCCCTCCAGCTGCCAAATCCCGACACGCGAAATCCCCCTTCTAACCCTGAGCCGAAAGGGCCGCTAGTTCAAATCGGTGGGGGGTACTTTTGTAACACACCCTACATTTTGGACAAGCGTGTTCCTAAGTCATGCTTCACCCCCTCCCATCGCCCCCTTTTCGCCATTCGAAATCCCAGGCCGCCATAACCTCTCCGCTCCAGCCACGAAACCCCACCCTCCTCCGTCCACCACGTCACCGCTGCCCGGCCGGAGCCTCTTCCCCGACGACGTCGTCCAACGCAACAGCTCGACGTCCCTCGTCCACCTCCCCGGATGAGGATCCGTCGTCCATCTCGCCATCCCGCCGGTTCAGCCGCCCCGTCCTACACCTCCAAGGAGCTGCTCCGACGATCGCCTCGTCTATCGCGGTTGCTCCATCCCCACAGCGCCGCCTTAACCTGCTCCACCGGAACCGTAACATCCTCACCGACTCCTCGGACGAAGCCGAGGCCTACTCGGCGCCACCAAAGAGGTTGTACACTCATCGCATCGCACCTTCTCCTTAACTCGACCTCCCGGCGCCGACGGTGCTCCATCCCGCACCCCCATGGAGCGGCTACCGTTAAGCCGGCGCCATGGGCGACATCTCCATGGCAGCTCTCCCCCAGTGCGAGGCCCCTTCGGCGGCGGCGTCCATACTAGCCGGATCTTCTACTGCTGCTCCGGCTCTCGCTCGATCGCTCGCTCGCCCAACTGCTGCTGCTCTCCCCCTCGCTCGTGCTGCTGCTCTGCTCCGATTAAGCCACGCTTCAGTCGACTGAATCGACTTTTGGGTCAGTCGATTTTCAGGGGTTGGGGGGGGGCTCACCGGACTTAAGGAATAACCACCCGCAATGGGGACGGGGGCTCGCCGGAGAGGTACCCCACTATCTATCTTAGGGTTCAGGGTGGGGGCAAGGGGCTTAGAGGGCTAGCCGGGGCGGCGGTGGCGAGTTGTTTCAGGGCGGCGAGGTGGCGTTGGGGCCGGCGGTTCGGCCGGTGGTGGCTGGCGGCTCAGGGGGGTGCAGGTTGAAGATGAACTACAGGCCCTCCCTAAACTACATGTCAACTGCCTCTCTGCTACCATTGTGTTCAGTTTCGACAGTAGCATTTAGATTCCACAGTAAATTTCAGTTTCGGCAGTTAAGTTCAGAGTCAACAATTTTTACCTCATCTGTTATAGTCAGGTGGTTTTTGGTGATGTTAATTTTACATCCATTTTACATCATCTATTGCAGATGCTATTACTATCCCACTTGAGATTGACGATGTCTGTCTTGTGCTGCTTCAGCCTTGATGTCTTATGGCTCACCGAAGTTGCTCCAATGACAGAATGATCCGTCACAACAGAGCAGTGCCCTGGACGACGTCTACAGGTTGCTCAGATCTTCCTCCACACCTCCGACAGCCACCTCTGCCTCAACTGCTTCAGTGACCAACCCAATGGTGCTAAGGTCAACACGGCTACGGCAAAGAGGTTGTACACTTGTTGCATCACTTATTACTATACATTCACGTCGATCCATTAGGGATATTTTGGTTCAACAGAAAAGCATCGATCCACTGGTTGTTACCATCACTCTAAATTTCTCCAGTTACCATCACTCTAAATTTCTCCATGCTCTCCTTACATAATCTCACCATATTTTTTTCATATGCATGTCAGATATTGTACACAGTCATGCTGAACATGTAGAGAAAAAGAGAAGAGTTTTGCGCGGCAATACAATGTCATGCAGACATCGCTCCATGGTGGGTTCAATGGCAAACCATCCCCACCCCTCTCCAGATTGTAATCCAGAGGAAGATATGTGTTCTGAGGCGGATTCGGACGCCGCTGACCACTCCTATTTACCCCCCAAGGTGTTTCCTCTACCTTGGCATGATGATGTTAGTCATATCATGCATATGTTGCCTTGTAGTGCCTACTTTTAACATCATATATGTCATCTGCCTAGTTTAGACATGTTCTGTAATGCCACCTATTTAGTTTCTATATCATATATGGGAATTATGCAGTCTCATGTCTTTTAGCTAGCCATAATATATGTGAAATGTGCAATGACATCCTGTTTAACCAGGCATCATATATTTGAATGATATCTTGCCCATCCTTTTCTTCATTACATTTCGATTTCTCGACAATGTTTGTACATTAAACTACTCTTCCTGTGAATCAACCATTTGGGTGGGAGATGGAAAAATCTGGAGAGGTGAAAACAAGGCCTTCAGAGTAGACAGTCCTACCTGTCGAAGCAGATCTCTTGTTGGGTCCCGATAGCTCCTCAAAGATGGATTCAGACACAGATGACCAGTCCTATTCCCCCACTGAGGTGTATGCTCTAACTTGGCACGGTTATACTGCTCATATCATGCATACGGTGTCTTGCATTTCATAGTTTAGACATCATATACACAATATTTAACACCATGTTCTTAGTTCAGACATCATATCAAATGCCCTCTGTTTAGCATATAAATCACATATGTGAAATAAAAGATGTGATCCTGATTACTTAGATAACATGTAGGTGAATTATGTCATGCGATCCTGTTTAGTTATTCATCATATCTTTGAATTATGTTATGCTATGCTATCCAGTTTAGATAGACATCATATATGTGAAATTATGTCATGCTATCCGGTTTAGTTAAACAATATACATGTCAACTATTTCATGCCCTCTTTTTTCCAAACTATCTATTGCATCCGTCTCTCATACAATGTCTGTACATTTAACTATGATTCCTGTTTATCAGCCATTTGAAATGGAGCGGGTGATGCGAGTATCTAGCAGACTAAAAACATGGTCTTCAAATAAAACAGTGCTACCTCTTGGTGGAGATAGCACCCCGGTTGTACATGCACAAGAACCAGCTCTAACACACATAACCCAAACTCTCGCAGATTGTACACCTACTACGATGCACAGAGAACCAGCTTCACCCAATCTAACCCCAACCCCAGCCGATAGTAACCCAGTTCCTGTTGACACAGCACCATCTCCACCACAGAGCTCCCAAACAAGAGCAGTTAGTAAGGTTGCTCCAGTGCCCATAGGGCCAGTACTATCACGACGAACCCCAACTCCACCAGTTAGTACGCCTATTCCTGTGGAGGAAGCACAACCAGCTAGTCGTAGTTTAGCATCTATCGCATTTGATGTTGTTAAATCATATGTGCGTATCTTCCCATCTTGGAAATATTATACTGAAGATGAAGGAAAATGCCAGTTGCAGGTGTTTGTCCATGAGTTATGTGTAAGTAATGTTATTCATTGCAATAACTTTGCTTCGTCCCATACATCCTACCTCCATGATGGTTATAATACAGCAAATTTTCCCATTTTTCTCTATAGAGAAGGACCGATTTGGAAACTCAGGATGAGGTAACCTGTGCTAATACCTCTGCTATCTTCAAGAATGCTTGGTGGCAGTATCAGAATTACTTGAAGAAAACGTACTTCACCGGCAAAGAAACTCATCAAATTCCCTTACGTTCTCCTGAGACACATTTACTGGACGATGACTGTGAACGCCTTGTTCTGTACTAGTCCCGAACCAAGAATGTGGTAAGGCCTATGACCTCATTTTCTATTTTTAAGTATTATATTCTTGCGTCTTACTATACTCTGTTCATGTAGAACAAGTGCCTAAACCTGAAGAACAACTGTTCTAATTTAAGATTCCATTGCTACCATAGGACATACATATATGTTTGTTTGATGCTTTTATTATGTACTAGTACTTGGCAATAGAAGACTTGGTAGTTTAATCCTGTCCACCTTACTAATGAACTGGTTCACCGAAATGAGTTTCATATACTAGTACAAGCTAAACTTGTTATGTGTTTGCTTGTTTCTTCTTTCAGAATGCTGACAGAATATTGGAGAAGAGTGCCTTATTAAGCAACGGTAAAGGAAGTAATGCAGATAAGGTTTAGGATAGTGACACAACCTGTCTTGGTTTAGTGTTGGAGTTACTGGCCACTACCGCTTGCACAAGCTATTCAAACTCACTGTCTAAATCAGTTCGGTTTCTTGAGTCTCAACTGCAAGCTGAAAGACATCGATCAGCTATGCTACGACAAGAAGCGGAAGGACTGCGGAAGTCCCTGGAGCATTCAGATGCATACTTTCTGGTGCAACAGCAAGCATTGGAGGACTTTAGCGCCAAACAGGACAGAGCTAATCAGCTTGCTAAGCTTATTGCCATCATGGTGGATACCCAGGATAACATTTCTTGAGCTCTTCTGAAGTTGTTTCAGTTATGCTCTTGTTTTTTTGTCGCGTTTATTTGCACTGGTGGCCAATTTTGACGGCCAGTGTATATGATATGCTGCTTTGTTCCCTATATTTGCACTGGTGGCAAACTTTGATGCCCAGTGGATGTAATATGTGTAATAGCCGTGATAGCCTAGCGTTAGTTGCTTGCTTATTTATTTCCTTGTTGTCTTGTTTATTTGTTTGCTTGTAGTCATTGCAGTTCTTTTTCGCGGTTAACTAGTGGCTGCAATAACCTATTTTTTAAAACTAGGCCACTATAACCATGGGCTAATATTTACTGTAGGGACACTGGGCCTCGTACGGGCCGTAGAAACAGTGGGCCTTCTACGGGCCGTAGAAACAGCAGTCCTTCTAAGGGCCATAGAAACAATGGGCCTTCTACGGGCCGTATCATCAATGGGCCTTATACGGGCCATATGATCGATTGGCCAAACATGTGCCAATAACAGGCCGCATTATGGTCGTAAACGGGCTAGAGTTGGAATCGTCCGTTCATGGGCCGACCATAACGGGCCATCGATAATAGGCCGTATTTGATGATGCTATGAAAATGGCCCAACGTATTAACGGACCACAAACGGGCCGACTGAAACCACAGGCTGCATTTGGCCCACAAGCAGAAAATGACAGTAACGGGCCATAAGTAAACGAATGCTGGAAATGAGCCCAAGAATAAATGGGATTTGAGAAGGCCGAAAGATATCATGGGCTGGAAATGGCCCAACGGAATAACGGGTCGTTAATTGGTATAAAGTGATACACTGTTCATTACGGGCCAGTTTCACCACGGGCCGTTAATAGGCCAAGAGTTACATAGGGCCTCATATGGGCCGAAAGACGTCATGGGCCATACATGGGCCAGAAGTGAAAATGGGCTGGAATCATATTGGATGGCCCAGATGACGCTACTGGGCCTAATTCGGATAGGGCATAACGGGCCTTGGGTTAGCGGGCTGTAAATGGGCTATATGCGAACATGCCGTTAACAGGCTTACCATGGGCCGTCCCGCCACCTTTTGACCAAGTCAAACGGGCCGGCCTTTTCATAAGAATGGGCCTCTGTTGGGCCGTGCCACATGTCGACATATCATAGGCGCCTTCCGTCCAATGAGTGGTTGATATCTGTCCCAACGATGAGCCGACACGTGTTTCCTCCAGCCAATGATGATTTTACATGTGGAAAATCCCCATTGGTCGGGGCTATTAATGGGTTATCGGATCCAAAAGCCGATCCGATAGCTTAACGGCGTTCCGTTACAATGGATGCCACGTGTCGGTCACCCTTGATGAAAGCACTTCTGTGACGCGTGATTTATCGTCATGGAAGTGGACACTTCCGTGATGATAATTTTGGTAATGTCATGGAACACTTCTACGACAGCACAGGTATGACTATCTTGATTCTGTCATAAATTTGTCATGGATGTACATGCATGAAAAAAAGCGACCTACTGTGACAAACACGTATCATCATGGAAGTGTATTTTTTTGTAGTGTTGTGGTGGACGCCTGCCGCTTTTGAAGCTCCGTGAACTCCCGCACATAACAGAGGAGTATGGCACTCCTCTCCTCCTTGAGATCACAGAGCTGCACATCCTTGGCCCTGATCTTCGCATCCTTGGCAGGGAGCTCCTGTGCTAGGTGCCTCACCTCAGACTCTGTGATCTGCTGCGCCGCCATGGCACCAGGTAGAAGCAATGGGGAGAGGAAGCAAAGGGGGCGAAATGGCTGAAAGGCAATGCAATCTACGGGAAGGCGGAGGGAGCGGGGAATCTTTTGGTTTTCACCATGGTAAGACACCAGTCGACGACTTGTCACATCAGGGAGCAGTGGATTTTTACATGCGGAGTCATCGTGACTAATTGCTGCCGCGCATCCTCCCGTCAATCAAAAAATTAAAAATCCTGCAGCGCCTGCTCCCGTCAATCAAAAAATTGAAAATCCTGCCGCACCCAAACACCAGAGCAACGCCATAGTGGATATTTAAATTTACCTGCCGACAAGTAGATAAAAAAAGGGGTGAAAAAACAAATGTGGCGGCGGCCTAGCTAATCGGTCGAACTAGCCCAACTAGCTAGCCACCGTGCTTCACTGATGTACTCGGCGGGAAAGGTGGTCTTTCATGATTTGACGACTCATTTACTTGCTTCGATGATACGACAGAGGAGCACCCAGAAAACGCACGGTAGGGCGTCCCATGTCAGGAAGAATATATGCATGCACCACCCGAGAGGACCCCGAAACCGCGCGGTAGGGTGTGCCACGTCTCGGCACGGAGGAAAAATGTGTGTGTAAAAATATACTGTATCAGACGTAGTACTTATGGTTCGACCTCGGGACCCAGCCAGTCGGTCGAAAACACCCCACTAGCCACACAGCTTCATCATGCAAACGTGGCACGGAGGATAGATGTGGTTAGCTCCGTCTCGACCAGCCACAGCGTCTCTTGTTCTAGGCGATTCTTCTATTTTCCAAGCTTTTTTAGTTGTAATAACACCACGGCAAGCTAGCGCAACTCTTCGTGTGTGCCCGTGCAAAGGTTAGACGATGGAGAGAAGAGAGATTGAGATTGTAGACCTGGGACCCACCAGTAAGTGAGACAACGGTCATGCACGTGTTGACGAGGCACTCCCTCTACTCTACTCAACGCAAGTACTGTATAAAATCAAGTTATAGGACAAAGCCAACAACCATTCGTTTTTTCAGGCTATCGACTTACACATTGTGGTCTAGGTTTCTAGTTCGAAACTCATCTTTCAGATTGGTTAGTTTTATGTCCAAATTTGATTAATGACAAGTGGGAACCCCGTGTGTTGTTCCGATATTTCAGTGTTGGATGGTTTGTTTGAACAAACACTTTGCGTGGTTAGACAAGTAACGGCACAAGTTACACGTATTTTGCATGTTTACGAACGAAAATGAGAGCGGCATAGAATAACACATCCACCCCTCAGCTTAGATACTAAGGTGATACGATTTTTTACATCATTGGAAGTGAGATCCAATGGCTTGGGAGTAGTCTTTGTAATTATGCGCAATTTCCAAACTCTCCAAAGGTTTTTTTTTTTGCAAATAAAACATTCAGGCCTCGTGTGTGCTGCTGCATCTTCGATCCAACCGCTCCCCGGTGCTCATATTAGGTGCTCTTCGTAGCTTAATTACCCGCTACGGTGATATGAGCATCTAGGTCATTTGATTAGTGATCAGATGGCACATGCGTAGTACTTGTACTTTCTGCGCATTTCCCAAACTCTATCAGCCGTATATTGCAAAAACATTCAAACCTCCTACTGTGGGCCGTTAGATCTCAGTGAACTCGTATCACCATAGAATCTACGGTGCGGGAGCACCTCATACTCTCCCGTGCGAGAAAACATAAGGTGCTATCGTAGCTTGGATGCTACGGTGATACGAGCTTGGAGGTCGTTTGATCTGAGATCCAATGGCATCTAAGCAGTCTTTGTGCTTGTAAGCAGTGGCCAAACTCTTTTGGGGCTTTTCTGCAAAAAACCATTTGAACCACCGAGGAGGTGTTGGGTCACAAATCCAACGCCTCTGAAGAGCTTGTATCACCAAAGCATCTACGGTGTGGTAGCACATGATATTCTTACATAGAGGAGAATATGATGTCCTCCTTCATCTTAGATGCTATGGTGATACGAGATTCGAGGTCGTTGGATATGGGATCAAAGGGCATCTAAGTAGTTTTTGTACAAATTGTGTGAAATTCTCAAACTCATCAAGGTTTCCTGCAAAAATATTATGACTCATCATGTGAGCTGCTATATCTCAGATCTACAAGCTCCATGCAACTCGTATCGGCATATAGCATCTAAGGTATGGGGGCACATGATATTCTCCTGGGGAGGACGGGTGGGGGTGCACAACCAATTGGTGGTTGGCAGGGTGGGGACAAATATAATCTAAACAACCCTAAATAGAGCTCCACAATTTTATCTAAGGTCGAGGGGTTGACCCCCGACAATCATAGCTCCGCCTAAACACAACATTTGCATGTACTGTAATACTAGACTTAATATTCATGTTTCAGTTTCATGTTCATTTTAAACATTGAACTAAGGACCATGGATGTCTTACATTTTACTCCCTTCGTTCCTAAATATTAGTCTTTTTAGAGGCATCAAATGGACTGGCACATACGGATGTATATAGACATATTTTAGAGTCTAGATTCACTCATTTTGCTATGTATGTAGTCACTTGTTGAACTCTCTAAAAGACTAATATTTAGGAATAGAAGGAGTATTTTTGAATTCATGTCATACATGCATGGTTTGGAAAAATAGATGCACTTTACTTATTGGATTGTTGTTGTGTTCGTGCGTGTGTGTCTGTGTGTGTGTGTGTGGTCATATGCTTGATACATACAAAGGTTTCTCACCTCCATATTTTTCATCTTTTAAATTTGAATTTGTATTGGAAAACTTACTAGAGATACCATGAAATGTGAAATCCATGTTGAGATCACTATATCACAAACTCACTCTAATTCAACAACTTATCATAAATCAATTACCACGTTGAGATTAGTATTTGCAAGGAAAATACGGGTATTGTAATACACATAGATTCGTTCGACAATTTAAAAGGTTCCTTTCGTATTCTCTTATGGTAGGACCCAATGGCATACCAGCCAGACCTTGGCTCTTGTTGATCCTAAAAAAACGGGCTCGTGTCCTTTGGTGGCGTGCATGGTACGCACATTAGGCAACCCCAACCAGTCGAGCCTCAGTGTTTCATGTCGAAATATCGGGCGGGCAGAATTCCAGCCCTAGGAAATTCCCCTCATGTCCCCAGTCCATAATGACTACCGATGAACAACGGAGGGATGCTTTAGTAACTAGACAACGTTACCCACCATGCCGAGCACGGTTCAATTACCTCGGTCGCCGCTCGTCAAGGTCACCCGTCAACTGCATTGCCTAGTACTACTACTACACCGGGATGAGCAAAGAATTGAGCCCATTTGTTCGTGCTTAGTACTTGAGTTAATATATCAGGCAATGCACTAGTATGGAGGGGTTATCTTTTTACTCTGCATATATAACTTGTCTGAAGTGTAACTAAGCAAAATGTTTGACCAAATCCTTTCTTAAGAAATACAAAAGGACAGATGTACGGCTTGAAAGTTTATTGCATGATGCAGGTTATGATATTGTTTCGAATCCTGGATCTTAAATTTCAGAAAATCCAGAAGTGAGCATAAATTCTTGAAACTAAGCATGGTCACGTGATATGGCACAAATATTACTTCATAAGTTTTTTCTTCAATTTGAGACAACCTGCTTATGACAAGTTACACAAATGAAGAGCCAAGGTATTTTGGAACAAAGACCTGTCACGTTAAGGCGAACGCTTTCACTATTGAAACCGTGGGCGTTTACGTGCTGCCACGAGTCACCGCTTCTCATCGGCAGGTGCCGTCTGAGCAAGCATGTGAGTCGACGGGAGGTGTGCGAGCAGACCGCTGCGCCGGCTGTCAGGGAGGCGTGCGAGCAGACCACTGTGCAGGCTCACCGGGAGGCGAGCCCTTTGACTAGGCTTCGCCGCCCACCGTCGTCCCAACTGCTCCCACTTTTAATGTCTCCGGCGCCGCAGTTTAAAATCAACCCCGCACTACCCAGTATCGCTACAATCCTCTCTCTTCCTCTCCGATTCTCCTGTCGTCTACCTCCAACTAGCCTAACCTAAACGTACGCCATGCCGCATCACAATGGTCTGCCCTTAGTGTTCCAGTTTCCTGAGGAAGACACCCAACCAGAATCTCAAGAACATAAGGCACTTTGGGACGAGCTTGAACTGACCTTGCGGGAAGACGTCGCGCCTGTCCCCACTCCCATTTCGGCTCCCGTCGCCCCGACTGCGCCAGCGCCCATCCCCATGGCATTGATGGACTGGGAGCCGCACATTGTCTCCGAGCTTGATCCCCCGGGGTTCCACGAGGTCCCCGCCGACTTTCACGTGCCCGTGCACTTGCCAGGGCATGCGCCTACATGTGCACTGACGCGCATGCTCGTGCTGGTGCCCGTGCACCCGCCTGTGCCGGTGCCCGTGCACCCGCCAGCGCATGCGCCTGCGCGTGCACTGACGTGCGTGCCCGTGCCGGTGCCCGTGCACACGAATCTCTCCACCGCGCCGTTGATAGCGCATGTCCCCGCGTGGGTGCCGGTGCACCCCTCAGCGGCATGGATGGCCGCCGTCGACCGCTTCCTTGACCAACGACATTCGCCTCCTCCCGCCAGTTGACTCGCTCCTATGTCCAGAACATTTTGGCCTTCCTTGAAGCTAGGACAACATCTAGGAGTACGCAAACAACGACGCAAGACGCCGCCGTCACCGTCGGTCAGTGGCCTGATGACACACAGAGCACAGCAGAGGGGCGTCTTCCCACCACGAGACGCCCCCGCCGCCACCGCATAATCTAAATTTTCCATGAAAAACGTTCGGATTACCGTGCTTAAAATCCAAACATTTATCATTTCCGTTTATTTTATATCGATCGTCATATAATTTAAAGTCGGAGTCAGACTGAACGAAATGTATGGTTTGATCGATTGAATGTTCTGCTAGAGCCGTATGAAATTAAATATAAAACGTCATCAAGCCACATGTATTCCTTGTCATCCAACATCTAGACTTCTTCAATGTCAAGTGGTCAACACGTTTAGCGTGTAGTTAATTTCATGCCAAAAATAGTGCTAATCACATGACAACACGCAAATAATATCGTAGTAGTTAATATCCGCATGCACTTAATATACTTCCAAATTAACATGCATTGCACGAACACATTGACTAGTGCTGCTAGTACGTGAAACTGGTGCCGTGACTTGTGAACGCGTCCAGATATGGTCAACGGCAACATCGCCCGCGAGTTCTTCCTGTTTACCTGTGGGTCTAAACGCAGAAGGGGAGGAGAGAGAGAGAGCACACGTGGAACCCACCTGTAACTGAAGGCGAATAGTACTAAAAATAATATTACATGTTATCCATTAATTAGGCTATGGAAATATAAAAACATTATGTGAACAAAGGGGGTACAACAAACATTGCTATTCTACATATGTTGCCTATTGACGTGCGGCTTGAAGGTCCGGTCGCATGTTCGATCCTTGTCCTTTATTTTTCAATTTGTATATGGGTCCAAATTTGTTTCATGACATGTGGGCCCCTCGGCGTGTAGTTTGTAGCACTTTAATTTGTGGGTCGAAATTTGTTCCATTCCAAGTGGACTATCGGTGTGTAGTTTTGTAGCTTATTTATAATAATTAAAGAGAACAACATAGTTTTTTCAATAATACCATGGTGCGACGTTGAAGGCGAGAAAGGACGTGCGAGAGAGCGATGACCGAGCTAGAGGGAAATCAACTAGGGGAATTGCGTGGGATGCAACGGTGTTCGGAGTAGTTGTGGGCCGAATGCTACGAAAATATAATCTAAACCGACCGGAATAAATGCCTACACAAATTAATCCAAGGTTGGAGTGCCCCTCACAATGTAAATAGCTCCGGCTTTGCGAGGGATGGAGAGGTAGTAGCTTCAACGTGTGGAAGATACGGTGTGAGAAAGCGAGGTCAATCGAGTGACATATAGATAGAGAGACAAAGTGAGTGTGGTCCGACATTCATTGAACAAATATATATGCTCTGGAGAGATATTGTCCAATTGAGCTTTTTGGCAAGGGTGAGGGCTGTAAGATAGAGATTGAGAGATGATCTAGTCACAGACGTGTAGATATATTTTGTGCGTGGGAGGAAGCAAGGTCAACCGATCACATAGGGTCATCGTGCGATCTAAAGAGTGAGACGGGTTGGAGAGAGTGACCTAGATAGACGATGTGCGTGAGAGAGTATACAATGTGAATAGGTCGAATTGGGCTCAAACATGGTGATATATCGTTTTTGTCCGAAAAAGAGCGAGGTCAATCGAGACATACAGAGAGAGAGAGACAGAGAGAGAGATTGAGTGAGCGTGGCCCACCATGAGGTCGAAAGAAGAGTGGCGGCTTGGATGGACTGACCTAGATAGACAATCTGCGTCAGAGAGTACAGAGTGTGTCGATCGAGGCCCGACCAGGGAGATATATCATTTGTGTGTGAAAGAAAACGAGGTTAAACGAGGCTCGGATAAAGAGAGCGAGATTGAGCGAGTGTGGCCCGCCGTGCGGAAGAAAGAGTGAGACAGTCTCGAGGGAGTGACCTAGATATACAACGTGCGTCCGTGCGCACGAGAGGTTGGGGGCTAGATAGGAAATGCATGTATTTAGCACGAGAGGGTGAGAGGGAGAGGGGGGAGAGAGACAGCTCGGCATGGGGGTGCAATGGCGGGTGTGTGAGGTAGATACATTTGGTAACAGAGTGGAAAAAAGGGTTGTGTAGTTGAGAGACTTAGAGATCGAAACATGGAGAGAAAGAATGAACGTTTGTTGGAAACCGATAACTTCCTAAGGTGGTTAGGAGAGGAAGATTGACCGATACAGGAAGTATGTAGCGTTTGTGCGGGGGGGGGGGGGGCTAAAAACAACATTTGAATCTACATAGTAGGAGACTTAATATCGATGTTTCAATTCGGTGTACATTGTAAGATTTGAACCGAGGACCAGGCATACGGGTAATTATTTTGAATTCGTGCCATACTAAGTTTCGAAAAGTTGACATTGACTCACTTTGTTGTGCTATTTTGTAGGTCATATGTTTGACTCCATCCAAAAGTTTTCTCACTACCATAGTGTTCATCATATACATATGAATTTGTATTAAAAAAAGTAGTGTGGATACCTTGAAATGCAAAATCCACGTTAGAATTGGAGATCGCTACGTGACACACACTCTGATTCAAATAACTAACTACGTGACACAAACTCTGATTCAAATAACTAATTATGTGACACACACTCTAATCCACGTTAGCGTGGGTACCGTTTCGATTTTTTTTCAAATAACTCCTCATTAATTAATTTATAGTACTCCCTCTGTTCACTTTTATAAGACCTTGAAGACATTTCAGACAATGTGCTCAACAATTCATTTTAAGTTGTCTGAAATGACTTACAAAAGTGAACGGATGGAGTATCTCGTTTCGAATGACTAATTATTGCAAGGAAAACACGGGCATGGTAATACATACAGATTCATTTGCAAATGAAAGAAGATTTGTCTGCATTCTCAAATGTAGGCGCACCAGGCAGACCAGGGTCGTGTCGGGGTGGACGCTGCTTCGGTGCCTTAAAGGCAACTGCCTTTGGGTCACTGACATGCGGGCCAGCCACCTGTTGGGCCCACATGTCATGGACACAAAGGCAGGTGCCTTAAGGCACCGAAGCACAGTCCTATCGGGGTGGTCGCGTGTGTCGGACAGACGCATAGCACCCAGCCACCCACCCCCCTCCCCCCCCCAAAAAAAGGACGACGACAATATAAGTTCGCACTTCCACGTTTTGGATTGAAATATCTGGCGGCCCCAATTCCAGCCTTGCAAAATCTCTCTTCTCCACCGCCCCCTTCCGCGCCCAGATTGCTCAAATCCCTAATTCGCTGCCAACCCTCGAATCACCCCTCGTCTCGTCTCTTTCCCCACTGTTCCCCACCTCTATGCCGGACGACGACGACGGAGACGACGGCCGCGCTTCACCACCGCACCGGAGCTACCTCATCTACACCCTCGTCCACCGCACCGGGTGGTCCACCGACAACGTCGGCTGCCGCAACCGACGTGCCTCACAGACACCAAGTTCCACCGCATCAGGTGCGCTTCACCGACGCCGTCTCCCAGCTCACCGGGGCTACTTCACCGAGCACATCGTCGCACCTCCCCCCCCCCCCCCCCCCCCCCCCCGAAGCCATTGGGGATTCACCAACGGTCTCGTCCACCACATCGTAGCGCTCCGCTGCCACTCAAGATCTGCATCCGTGCACGGCCAGCCAACGCCAGCGCATCACCCTCAACGGCTCTGAAGTGACCCGCACTCTAGCTAGGCGAGCATGCCCAAACGCCGGCCCAAACTAGGTATCCACACATCACTCCCTTGTGCACTATTCCGACGATGTTTGGATATCATTACACTACTCGCTTAGCTTACATGCCTATGCAACTCTGACTTTAACTCTTATTTCTTCTGGAGATATCATCTGAAACAAGAAAATCCATTTTTTAGCGAAGCATGATGGCGCTACGGGATCTGGTACACATCCTGCACACCCGTATAACCTTGTATGTATCTGTCCTCCGGTACTACATCAAGGTCGATTCCTCTTATTTGATCAACCATTCGCCGTGTCAAAAATGCAGAGGGGGTGCAAGGAGCACAAGGCCTACACATCCAAGCAAGTGGTAACATGGACATGTACATGGAACATCCCAAGCGCAGGCAGAGCTGAAGTGAGCCTGTACAACGAGCTAGCGTCAGTCCCTGCATTTCATTTAATTCATACTGGCATTCGTGTATGATTTGTGTGTAGTGGCTGATCCACGAATTCAAGTTACCAGGGGCGAACATTTAACTTAAAAAATACGAAGGCACTTGCACTCCAAAAATCAACATAACTTGAGAAATGTGAAGCTACATGCACTTTGAAAACCAGCTAATGATCCAAAGTAGTTCAGATTATAAACACTAAATGATGCAAGCACCAAAAAACACAAAATGCAACATGGTGTATAGGGACTACAAACATGGTCTGTACCTTCTTGAATTATTCGTTCTCTGGCTGAAAATATCGAAGTGTAATTGCACGTATAACCAGTGCGCAAACTGCATATCAATATATCTATCCGGCACAAGTATGCCAATAGTTTCAAACAACAGATTAGAAAAGTATTTATGCTATGTTGTCATGATACGGGGACTTTCTGGTAGATGGCCTCGACGTTTCCTAAAGCTATGAAAATGCACTATAATTTGCTTATCATCGATGCCTGCAAATCTATGTCTCTCTCAACATAGTAGATCATCATTAGACACTAAATCCTTCAATGAGCTTGCAAAATGCTTGCATTAGATCCCTCATTAGACACTATATGTTCATCACCAGGAGCATGTAAAATGTTTGCATCAAATCCTTCATTAGCAGTCTGTTCATTAGACACTTTAGGCTCAAGAACAACATGAGCTTGTATGTTTGCATCGGAAACTTGATTAGATACATCAGATTCAGTCAGTTCAGTATTGATTGGGGGTGTTATAAAATAAGTAGAAATTGGTTTCATTTCTCATAGATTCCCTACATACAAGCAATTCTACAACACCGTCAGGTTTAACTATTGGCCAGAAATTGAAGAGTTGAATTAGATATAATCAGAGATGTGATGGACCTGCTCGTTGCGCTTGCTACTCTTGCAAGCTGCGACTGTCCGTTTGCGCATGCTCGATGCCATGCCCGTGCTGCTGTCGCTGCCTCCCACACAGGCTACACCCAGGGTTGGATCTTCATCTTCTTGTCCTTCCGTTCACTTGAAGTCCGGGACCGCCCTCCAACGAGGGCGCGAGGAAGTGCTGTGTTGGTCTGTCCAGTGGCGGCTAAGTTAGGAGCGAACCAGACTGGAGGCTGGAGCGAATGAATTGGGATTTTTCCAGCTGTTGATCGATATGGGAGGCGCTCGTTTGGGCAGCGAGCCTGCTATAGGGCATGCCTTGCACTTATGTTATTGGCCCATCCAAATTGAAACATTTTTCTTCATTTTTTACATTGCATGCTCGTGCGTTGGGATGAACAAAACTAGCGTGGGCCAACCTGGACGACTCAAACTAGGTGCACACTTTCCAGCCACCAGAGGCGGCCTCCCATACCAGCCCCTATGGTGGCGTCACCCCTTTTTGCGTGTATGATTGGATAGTGAAAAATATTCCAGTGGCGCTTTTGATTTACCAACAGAATGGTTGAATTGCTTGTTTCTATGAACTGAGTTCGCCAATAATGTGAAGGATGCCAGTCTTTTCAACCTATTGTAGATTGCTTAGATCTCGATACGCCAAAAGTAATCGCATGAAATATACAGTAAAAGCCAGTGTGATGTGTTTGGCTACAACTGGTCTGACTACATGTCCTCATATAGCATATCAAGGATGCACCATCTTACCAGATTAACCATTCGACTTACCCATGCAGTGTGGGAAGAAAGAAGTATTGGGACTGCGTATCCAAGCAATTGATGCCATGGACTCCTTCGTACAACCTTGTAAGCGAAAAAGAAGTTACAGTGTGCCTGTACAAAGAACTAGCGTAAGTTCAGTTACCTACTTCTCGGAATTTTAGTTAGCCTCTTATTGCCAAAAAAATTCAATTACGTTGCTTGGCTTAATTTAGTTTGCTACTGACTACATAATGGCACAGCATGTTAATCATATTGTAGACTGCGCCTATCTATGTGTTTGATACTTACTGTTAAGAATTACCTGTTTGCCTTAACTTAAATATCTACTTGTTTGTTTAACTGCTTTGCTGCTGCAACAGCGGGTTACAATGATGTTAATAACTACTTTTCAGCATCCAATTGAAACTCTTTAATTCCTTGTTTGTTTAACTGGTTTGCTGTTATAACTCCCAGTTGAGATGTTTTCCTAACTTCAACTTTTCTGAATCCAATCGGAACTTTAATGGCAAAATGGGTTAGCCCAAGATCAAAGAGCGAGGTCCCCATGGACGTTGCATCATCCCACAGCAGTGGCACCGGCCTAATCATGCATTATGAATTGCCAACTGCTGATGCTCTAGATGCTAAACTAGTGGTAGAAAGAGATTCTGCTTCTACACTTAGAGATGAAGTTGACATGTTGAGGAAGCAAACAGCACAATCACAATCAGTACTCAAGACAACCATTAAATATTTGGTGGATTTCAAAATGAAGCAAGCTGAGACTGACCAGATTGTTAAGGTCCTGAAGGAAAAAAGGAAATTAAATTCCTATTGGTAAATCATAGGTGAAATCTTCTTTCCATAGTTGAATAACCTTCGTGTTGTCTGTTCATGTAATCAATCAAACCATTTGTTTTAGAGATCATGTAATAATTGTTTTTTTGGTTTGTAATTTTATTTGAGCACAAGTCTGTACTAATTGATAAGACTCGGAGACATTTCATTTGGATTACTGTGCCAGACCTACACATATGCCAATCGGGCTGAATGTGCATTCAACAATAGTAGTAGTATAGATGGACCATAAGTGGCACGCATCGGAAAGGGCCAAGATGCTGGCTAAAAAAGGATGCCGTTGTAGCCAAAAAAAGTACAGCGGTCTGGCTTATGTATATTAGTTGATATTATTGATCCATATACTCTATAAGTGTTTATATGTCTGTTAGTTCTGTACATTCTTGGTTGATTGACTCGGTATTTGAATATTGATAGATCGCTTGTGTACATATCTAAACGGGAGTACACATTATGTTGCGTGTGACATTTGAGTTGGACATGAAGTGTTCCAAATATTCGAATTCACCTTAAAATGGATTCTAGTTTCTGAATTTGAGTATCGGCATTTGTAAACTATATTTATATATGACAGTGGAATACATCTTTGTCTTTTTTTTGAACATATATAAAAACACATAGAATGATTTATAAAGATTCATATAGGAATACAAAATGGATTCGAATTTAGTTTCGAGGGTAAACGTGGATGCTTATATATTGTCCCAAAATTCGAAAGAAGCAGCAAAATGTCCACTCCCATGTCGCCTGCTCGAAGCCAAGTGTTTGGGAGATGGAAATTAATGTCTACCCATTACACGGACAATCCATCGGCCCGATTTCCACTGCTCTAAATAGGGGTAGGTTAGTAACTTCAATTAGACGTGACACGACTGCCTCTGAGCCCATTCCGACACGGTGGGCGTCAAACATGGGTGGCAAAACTCATTTGATTCAAGCTCGTCCGAAAGACCTCTATTTCTCCCTCCATTCTCCATTCATACACGGTGGGCGGTAAAACAAACTCGACTCGGCCGAAATCGATGTACGCAAATATTTTCAATAAGGGCAGGTTTGTAACTTCACTCAGACGTGACACAACCGCCCTACCTGTCAGCCCGGTTGATACACCATGGGCGCCAACCATGGGGGCCAACCACCCTCTCCTCGCCCTAAATCGCTTTGGGCAAATATTGGCGAGATGCGAGATTACCGTCCTGTCCCCAACCGACGAGACGTCCAAATTTTAAACGGGTGCTAAGTTCGTAACATTCCCATATTTCAGATAGACGCGTCCCAAAAAGATGGTTCCCCGTACCTCTCCCTCCATTTTCCCATTCATACACCGTTCGCACTAGAACACCCCATCCCCACACCAGCCTCCGTCCACCACCCCATCCATCGTCGCCGTCCTCCACCACATCCATCGCCACCGTCCTCCACCATGCTAGAGCGCCTACCAAGACCGCGTCGTCCACTGCTAGAGATGGACGTTTCTCATCCACGGTGACGTACCAATAGCCTTGCATCGCGTCCTCTCGCTTCATCGGCGTCGTCGTCCTCTTTGCCGGGGCCGCTCACACAACCTTCTCTTCCACCACAACGGGACTTATCCCCCGATGCACCCGTCTACCATCGCAGATCTGCTTCAACGCCACCGATAGCCATCCCACCCCCAATGCCTACACAGCGCGGCAAGAGAGGTGGTACTTCATATCTCCTCAACTTTTTCATCTCAAGCAGAAAATAGATCTTAACTTGGTTACTCTACTTTCTTTCCAGCTCTTAAAATTTAGTTCTTAGTTCGAAGCAAACAATGGATGCTAAATACCATTTCTCTGATTTGCAGCTTCAAATCTGCCATGGCACAGCCATAATACGGTTTAATTGATCATGCTTAGGGTTTAATTGATCATGTTGGTTCCATGGTGGTTTCTTTAATAGAAATCGAAGGGGAAACCCTCTTTTGCTAAAAAAAATATGCTTAGAGTTTCCCCCTTTTATGATCACTATACTATCAGAATACGTGCTTCGTGTCATAATAACACTGCTCCACCCATCAAGCTAAACAAGCTTAGTTGTTCAAATACGAATCTGATATTATTAAAACAGAGTTGTTTAATTGGTCAGCTAAATGTTCCTAAATTAGTTTTGAAAATGCATGTTCGCCGCTCGGCTGTGTATCTCTACAGGGTGCCCACGGTGGGCCAGCCCACCCTGGGATTTTGGGTCGTCCCAAGCCCCGATTCCCCTCTGTTCTGCTGCGCGCTTCCGATCTCTACTCGCCCCCAGCCGCCTGCCTCGCCGGCGACTTGCCGTCCCTGGACGGCATGACTCTAGGAGGAGACGCCAGACTAACAGGAGGCCAGGAGCCGCTCGCCCAACAGCGTCACCGCTGCACGTGCGCGCCGCTGTGCCTACCTTCCCAGTCCGTTCAGGGCTCAGGCGTGCAGCACCCACCAAGCCAACCCGATTTTATCCTGAGATACGTCCTCAACACTCAGCAGCCACTCCTCATCACCCATTTTCTAATTGATTCATTATTCATTAGGCAGGACTGTCATTAGGGTTTGTTGTGTGCTCAGTGCTACCTACACTTAATGGTTCAGATGTATTTAGGTAATCTTTAGTACCTCTAAAGTTCACATGGTTTTCAAAATTCCGGCCCTCGGAACCGAAACTAGTCATTTTGGATTGTTGGTCATAGTGACACTGACCCAGATTACTACTGCAAGCCAGGTTTGTTCAAAATTTTACTTGTCTTTCTTACTTATTCGATATAATATCCAATTATTCACGTCGATTATTTGCAAACAATAAGTGCTAGACAAACTTCTTCATTCAGATTTTGGACGGTCCCTTACTACAGTTACAATTCTGCATGCTTGCCCTAGTAAGCTCACAAGTAAATGATTGATTCACTACATCTATGCTTGCCTTGTCATATTTGTTGTTAATATTATTTTAGGGTGGACCACCCTGTTTCTAAATAATGGAACCGTAGACATGAGTGAATAGTATTTCTCTATGTGATCTCTTCCATCATGTGTGGGTAACGAACACTGCATTGTATAGAACGGAAGTGTCATTTCCAGCTTTTACATAGGTTTCGATCTTTTACATGGAATACAATCTGCCTACTTGCTATGTGTCGCACTACCAACACTCCACCCTTGAAGCTAAACATTACACGACTCATAATTGCTTAGTTTATTTGTTCAAATACGAATTTCATATGATTCTAATGTTCCTACTTCAGTTTTGAAATGTGTGCCTGCCTGTTATAGAGACATAAGGGGTTTGTATTTCTGTGTGTGGTCTGGTCAGCACGGTTGGGGAGGTGAACTTTGCAGATGCAAGGGTTTATAGGGAGACACTCTTCGAGTTGAATCCGCAATGCATTCCATAGATAATCTGACTACCTTTTATGTTTTCATGAATCTTAGATTCTGAATAGCATCATAATGATTATGAGCTTGCGCGCATGAAAAGAATAAAGCAGAACAATGCCATGGTTGTCAAACTTGGCATTAAGGGACTGAAATCATGTCTAGATGCAATGCAATGCAAACGCTCTCCACCTACAGATTCATGCTCAAAATATGATCCTAAAAGTGATTCTGAGCTAGAGGGAGACCTAAGTCAATGTAGCTCCTAGTGGAGGAGTCAGAGGAAGATGCCCTATCTTATTCACCCATCAAGGTACTTGCTCTAACTTTCCAAGGTTACATTGCTCGCACATATCTTGCAACTGATGCTTTGCATTGCTTCTACTTTGTTGAACTGCCATTAGCTTAGTTTACACATCGTGTATGTGAATACGCCCTGCCTATCCATTTTCAGTACATATTCCATTTGTCATCATACCATATTTATCCATTCAAATGTTGTTCTTGTGTATCAGACATTCAAAAGGAAGAGGGCGATTGCTGATCGTGGAGGAGCACAAGAAAAGTATTTGGAAAAGGTAGTGGCACTTGATAAATCAAATAGCCCATTAGGTGTAGTTGCAATATCACCTGACCCAGAAAATACCCCAACTCTAGAAGACTCTAGCCCTACTACACTGGTCATTTCTGATGCCCCAACTCACCAGACCCCAACTGTAGTAAACAGTATTATTATGCCAGTTGACATAGCACCAGCTGTACGGCGCAAAACCCCCATTCCAGCAAAGAGTACACTAAATCCACTTGCCAAATCCCTTTTCGAACCAGAGAGAGCCCCAATTGCAGCAAATAGGACCCCTGTTCCATTTCTTCCCAGTTTATAAGACGAAGCTTATGTTGTTGTCAGGAACTTTGTGTGCATCTTTCCTTCATGGAAAGATTGTACCGCAGACAAAGAACAATTTCCAGTCTTCCTCCACAACTTACGCGTAAGTAATGTACTAATGTTATTCATGGTCATTACTGCATATGTTTCTGCTGACAGAAGACACAAGATTTCATTCTTTTAAATAGGCGAGGAGCAAACTAGATTGTGATGACGAGTAAGGGTTGGTTGCGCTTTTCAAGCCCTCGTTGATGAAGTATCGTTCCTACCAGAGGCAAGCGCACTTCGATGGAAAGCCTTTGAACAAAATTTCTGTAAAGTCTCCGGTGCTACATTTATCCGATGGTGACTGGAATAATCTTGTTACACATTGGTCTTGGCTCCAGTGTAAGGTACTGTCTATGATATCACATCACAATTTGAACTACATTTCTGCATTTGCCTTAATGTCTCACTTGCACGAACACTGTTAGCAAAAGAACATTCGTTCTCAAGGGACCACAGAATCTCGCAACTATACTGCACACTGCATTGCTCTTGTGAGTACCTCTTGCCCTGTATGACCATACTTAGTTTCATAGATCTGTTTGATTATGTAGCATCACTGCACATGTTAGCCTCGATCGTCGATTTGGTGGACATTATAAGATCCGTATGGACTCTTACATAAATTTAGAATCAACCCAATGTTTTTGAAGAGGTTTAGCTCTGCAGTCCTCTTGTAAGGACTGAACATGGTCTATGTGTAACACCCATGATGCGGCTATATCTCCCACGTGTTGGAGCACGACTTAGAGGCATAACCGCATTGTAGGCATGTCGCAAGAGTGGTAATCTTTACACATCCCATGTACTAAATAAGAAAGGGATAAAGAGTTGGCTTACAATTGCCACTTCACACAATACATGAAAATAGCATTGAATCATCCAGAATACAATCAAGGTCCGACTATGGAACCAAAATAAAAGAATACCACCCCTAATGCTAGACCCCGATCGCCCCAACTGGGATCCACTACTGATCAACTGGAAACGAAACAACACAATCGAACACAATCTTCAACGAGCTCCCACTCGAGATGGGTTGCGTCACCTGCACTGGTATGATCGGCACCTGAAACTGTTTGGAAGTATCTGTGAGTCACGAGGACTCAGCAATCTCACACCTGCGAGATATCAACACTATTTAAGCTTATGGGTAGGATAGGGTAATGAGGTCGAGCTACAGCAAGCACTAAGCATATATGGTGGCTAACATACACAAATGAGAGTGAGAAGAGAAGCAAAGCACGGTCGTAAACTAGAAGTGATCAAGAAGTGATTTTGAAACTACTTACATTCAAGCATAACACAAGAACCGTGTTCACTTGCCGGACTCCACCGAGAACAGATCATCACGGCTACACACACGGTTGATGCATTTTATTTAAGTTAAGTTTCAAGTTCTCTACAACCGGATATTAACAAATTCCCATCTGCCCATAACCGCGGGCATAGCTTTCGAAAGTTCAAAACCTTGCAGGGGTGTCCCAACTTAGCCCATCACAAGCTCTCACGGTCAACGAAGGATATTACTTCTCCCAGGACGACCCGGTCAGACTCGGAATCCCGGTTACAAGACATTTCGACAATGGTAAAACCAGACCAGCAAAGCCACCCGATGTGCCGACAATACCGATAGGAGTCGCACGTATCTCGTTCTCAGGGCAACACTGGATGAGACTAGCTATGAGTAAAACCAAACCTCAAGTTTCCCCGAGGTGGCCCCATAGGCAGCTCGGTTTGGACCAACACTTAGACAAGCACTGACCCGGGAGGGCTAAAAGAAAGATGACCCTCGGGTTGGCCGACCCGAGGGAAGGGTAGGTGGTGGTGAGGCAAATGGTAAAACCAATGTTGGGCCTTGCCGGAGGAGTTTTATTCAAAGCGACCTGTCAAGGGGTCCCCATAACACCCAACCGTGTAAGGAACGCAAAATCAAGGAACATAACACCGGTATGACGGAAACTAGGGCGATAAGAGTGGAACAAAACACCAGGCATAAGGTCGAGCCTTCCACCATTTACCAAGTATATAGATGCATTAATTAAATAAGATATATTGTGATATCCCAACAAATTTCCATGTTCCAACAAGGAACAAACTCCATCTTCACCTGCAACTAGCAACGCTATAAGAGGGGGCTGAGCAAAGCGGTAACATAGCCAAACAACGGTTTGCTAGGACAAGTTGGGTTAGAGGCTTGACATGGCAATATGGGAGGCATGATATAGCAAGTAGTAGGTATCGCGGCATAGCAATAGAGCAAGCAACTAGCAAGCAAAGATAGAAGTGATTTCAAGGGTATGGTCATCTTCCCTGAGAAACCGCAAGGAAGAAGAACGAGTCCATGAAGAAGACAAACGGACGTAGTCGAACGGATCCTCACAAACGCGACGTTATCGGAACCAACCCGAAGAATCAACACCGGAAAGAAGCACACAACATGCTAAACAACCAACACATGAACATGGCATGATGCACAACCAAGTATGATCCATGTTCTGTTTAATGAAGCATGGCATGGCATGGCAAAATACACAAGCAGTCCTACAAATTAAGTAGAGCTCAATATCTAACGAAGTTGCATATTGAAGAAAACACCACATGACTTATTTAGTTCTCTCCTTTTCATATACTGAACAATATTAAATGTTGGTTAGCGTGGCAAGAGGTGAAGCAAAATAAAACTACCTATCTAGGCAATTTTAAATGAGGCCGGACCAACAAACAACAAATCCGGAAACTCCTCATGTGCATATATTACGTTTGGTATATTCTTCCCTAAAGCATATTTTAGATTTGTTAAACATGCAAAGTATGTACACCATGTTAAACTAGGCATTTTTCTACCCCATTTACATCTAAAGTTTATTAAAAACCGAGTTACGGTTATTTAGTTATGAAATAAAGCATTTAAGCATGGCAATAGGGGCAAATTATATGCAAACATCATTTTAAACATTTTAAACATGGATGAAAATGACATATAATGAAACTAGATGAAATTCTAGTCATCTTACATATATAAATTATTTACATCCGATGCACGGTTGGTGAGTTCTGATATGCATGATGTTTAGGGGCTAAACTACAAAACTGAAAAATAACTGAAAAAACAGGAATGGGATGAAACAAAGGCCGGCCCAATAGTGCAAACGATCTGGGTGACTCCTCACCGTGGGCTATGGCCCAGGTCGGTGGGAGAGGCAAGCTGGGCTGGAGGCCGGTGCGCTGGGCCTCAGGTGGTGGATGGTAGGCAGGCCGTCGCAGCGGCTCGGGTCAACACGGGCGCAGCAGAGCCAGGGAGGGGACAGGCGCACTGGTAGCTTGGTCTCCGGCGGTGGAGCGGCGGACCTGACGGATTCTCCGGCGAGGGCGACGCATCTGGTAGGACGAGAAAGAGCAGGTGGGACTTGGCAATCAACGCGGCAGGGGCGCTTCACTCTGCTCCTCCCGAACAGCAGCGCAGGGGAAGAAGGGGATGAAGCGGCAGACTCGGCGGCGCAGTCAACGGGCAGGAGAGGCCGGAACGGGTCTGAGACGACAGGATTCGACGGAGGGGGCCGGATCTGGGGCGAGGAGGCGAGGATCCATGGAGGCGAAGCTCCATTCAACGACCATGGCATCGTTCCAATGAGAGAGAGCTGTGAGAGAGAAGCACGGGGAGGAAAGGAGACAGGAAGGAGATGAGCGGGACAAGGCCGGTCCTGGACGTGGTCGCCGGCAGCTGAGTCGACGGAGGGCGTGTCCTGTGGGGTCCTGCTGGAGGATCTCGTTGCCGACGGGGAGGCACGGCTGGCTGCGGGACAAGCTTCGCTCGGGGACGAGGCGAGCGAGGTCGAGGCCTCGATCCAACCTGGATCGAGCGCTGGCTGGTGGTTGGATGGATGGATCTTGGCAGGGAAATGGCCGGCGCTGAAAATTGGGGGGAAGGTGACTGGCTGTCTGGATCGGGAAGGATGAGGTTGCGGTGGAATTGGGCCAATGGGGAAATCGAGCAGGAGACATGGTGGAGGCGATGGTGAACCCGAGGGGAACCAGAAAGAGTGGCGGCGGGGAGGAGGATCCCTAGAAAATAGGATTTGGTCCGATATATATAACAAGTGGATTTTTGGATACGGGCATTTGGTCCCTTGATCTTAATCGTACGTCTAGGATAAATAGGCTAGGTTGTCCAAATAACAAAACGGAGATGTTTTGTAGAAGTTTGGGGATGATCCGAACCCAACGGTAACGACTGTCCGGGTCGGGTCCGGGACAGCTTTCGAACGCGCGTGAGGGGTCGATGAACTGTGCGAAGAGGAGGTGTTTCAGGGCCTGGCGGTGATAGAGGACTGTGCAGAAAGCTTTGAGCTGAGAGAATAGAAGAGAGAGAGAGCCGGCGACTGCTTGTTTCAAAAACATGATGATGCAATGCACATGATGACATGGCAAGATGCAACACGCAAGCTAATGACATGGCAAAAACAACAAATAACTGGAAGACACCTGGCGCAACGGTCTCGGGGCGTTACAACACTCCACCACTACGAGAGGATCTCGTCCCGAGATCTAGGATGGCACCGGAGAGAAAACGGAAGAGGAAGAGAAAAGGTAAAAATTAAGTTGCTTCTTTGACAAATGAGTGAAACCAAAGAGCCTTGAGAGGTTGAACAAATTTAAAGAAAGAATAGGACGAGGATGAACAAAGTTGAAAACACTCCGTTAGAAAAGAGGAACAAAGAACATTGCGAAGAAATCTTGAGGTTAATTGCCAAGATAGATATTGAAACCACTCCGGTTAAAAACAAGATAAAGAAGGAATAAGAATGATATAATTTGGGAAGCACTCCAACTGTAAATTGAAGGAATTGAACATAAACTTGACAAGAGGAGAGTATGCTTGATGAAATCAACAACACACTGCCTCCGGAACTATTGAAAGAATGGCACAAGTGGTAAGAAAGATTTCACGCGGCACTATGGTTGAGAAGGGAGGCAAAACTTGGCAGAATGGGAAGAACTCGAAAAGCGAGCACGACACTCCGGTTAAATGGATAAGCAAAGGAAAGAACATGATCTTCACAAACCGAGATGATGAGTGAAACGAGCAACATCACAATGCCTCCAGAAGAAAGAATAGAAGATAGTTCATTGGAATAAAAGAACGTAGAAGAAAATGCCAACTTCTGCCACAAATGAGCTTGGAAGGCACCCTTCCAAGAAGGTTATAACTGAGTTGTTGGAAAAACAGCAACAAAAAGAACAAGCTTGTAGTGGGCTTATGGAAAACATCTCGAAATTATGAGGTGAAATTCTGCCACTAATGGAAACAAAAGATTGGATTGATATGAACAAGTAGACGAGAAACTTATTTCACCGGGAGGATAAGGGAAGGACTTGGGTCATTTATAAGCACCATAAATAGCAACAGTCCTTACGGAAGCTTTAGGTGAAATATAAACCCAATATATCACCAATGAAGAGATTGATGGTTTTAAAAGATGTCTTGAGCAAGGATACAATGATGGATTTAGATATGTCACTCTTGAAACTTGTGAATCATGAAACACGAAGGGAAATTATCAACGATGACATAACACCACCTCATAAGATAAGAGAGAAAGAATTGCACTTGGAAATGCAAGATAAAGAACACTTGAGCTCGTTTGAAAAATAATCTCGATGAACACTTCGAGAACGAATTAAATCTTTGATGAGCCATCATGAAGAAACTCTCAAAGAACTCCGGTATTAAAAGAATGGTCAAACGAAAGGAAAGCTGAAATAACTCCGATAATAAAAGAATAATGGAAGAAAGAGAAGGTCAAAACACAAGGTGAAGCCTTGCGAAGATTTAGATGGATCTTCGTGATGATGAGAGCTTGTAACTCCGGGAAAAAGAGAAGATGAAACAATTGAAAACGAGAATTTTGACGAACCTCCGGAATAAGGAATTGTATTTACTTGATGAAACAAGAATAAGAATTACATTATGCTTATTGTTCACCAATTTAAATTGATGACAATCAACGGATTTGGCAAACTACTTATTCTCGTAGAAAGGATTAAGATAGATATGACACAAACTTGAGAAGGTCTTCGACGAACCACCAGTAGGATTTGAAAGAACAAATGAATTGATATGATAACAAAGGAAGAGAAATCTCGAACCGAACTACCGTAAGAATTGAAAACCATTGAAGAAAAGATAAAGAAACACCGGGACGAGTTAGAGAACGAATGAAGATACTTGAGGGAATTTGGTACATGAGAATGAATAGATCACGAACTGATAAGAGAATACTTGAATGATGCACCGGTAAGATTTAGAGAACGAGAGCTGAAAGCTGAGGATGAATAAATCTTCTGAAATGCTGGCCTCTGGAGAATCGAACTAAAAAGACTCCTGAAATGCTTCGGATGGATGAAAATAATTCACACAATCGAAAACAATTATGAGAGGATGGCATCAAGCTAGAACCACACATCTCTGAGAGAAAGGAGCAAGATTGCCGATAAAACTCTTCTTCAGTCTTCAAGATTCGAGAATGACAACGAGAAACACCGTCATGAATTGTTGAGGCACTCTGGAATGAAGAATGGAAAGGTTGAGCCAACGATGAAAAGCATTTAAAAGAACTTGGAGAAATACAAATGATTGATGATAATTCATTCTTATGTCCAACTTTGAAATAAATTTGAGAATAACTCCGGAAAAAAAAAAAGAGTCAGGTAAGAACTTGTGGGTTAGGGACAACTCAAAAGAAACACCGTTGAAACGATTGCTTGAAAAGAGAGATTGCATCGGTTGAATTAGATGAATTGAATGAGATAACATCCTCGAAAGAGCTTGAACGAAAGCAGAGTGGAAACACGGATCTTCGAGATATCTTGAGCACTCCGGAACAATTGAATAGCGAGAAGTGGATGATTACGAGGTGCACCGGCATGAGAAAGCATTAGAAACGAGGAAAAGGGATATGATCAACACCAAAAGCTTGATTTGAATCCACCGGAAAAGAAAAGGAAAAGAGAATGACAACTTGAAGCCCCGTTAGAATCTTCCTGAGAATCACCGGATAAGAACATTGACGGAACTGAATGGAGAGACATCCCATCAATAAAAGGATACTTGATTAAGAATTCCGAGTCCTTGAAGAAAAAGGGTGGGTGGGCGGGAAAACAAAGGAAACATGGAGACGGATGAAACAAACACCATTGACGAAAACTGAGATTGGATCTTGCAAATGTTGAAATGATCGGATCCACTTGACGAGAAGCGCGCCGGTTGAAAAGGATTAACATGACAATCTTGATTATCATGAAGGATTAGTACTCACATAGAAATATGAGAACACCACTTAGGAAAGGTATGGAATCAACACTTGACATTGAAGCAACTCAAAAACCACAACTCAAAACAAAAATAAGGATTGGCTTGCAGAATAAGCCGGAACAAACATATGATAGAGATTTCGTCTGAAGTTTTCGTGGTGGGGCCCACACGGGCTCGATCGTACAGCACCATCATGTACAAGGGAGTGCACATGACGTACGAAGCGTCCCCGAGTCAGCATAGCCAAGGACTCTGACACAACGAGACCGCTGTAAAACCAACCGTGGATAGGCGGACCACTAGACATCGGACCCCAATCTCATATCATGCATCTATCGGAAAGATATCCTAGGAGCTACTTGAATTCCCACTTATAAACTCCCGAAACTTTCTGGTTATGCAATCAGGTGTTGGGGATACAGGGGAAGCATAATATCTCACCCAAAACTTGCAAATCCTACATCCAACTGTATCCATCCTTCAACAAATAACCAAGAAACCTTCGGAAATCGTGTACCTCAACCTTCGAAAAGAATCCGTTATACGAGTTATGGCAATACTCCCGAACTCCCGCCCCACTACTGGGTGGCGTCGAGGTTATCTCACCACAACTGCATAATAGAGATTTTCGATGTCGGCGAACTCTGGTATTCCAGAACTGCAACGATAAAATTGTGACGACAACACCTCGGAGCTCAACTCCCCGGTACACTTCCACAACCCCTAAATGTCAGGAGGCACCAAGATCAATGTTCTTGTCACCAAACCATCAGAACGATTCCAAGATACCCGCGTGATCCTAAAAAAATTCATGAAGTTTGAGAAGAGAAGAGTCAAACCTCTACGTTAGGAGGCCTCACCAGAGCGACGAAGGGACTGAGGAGTAAAAAAAGAATCCTACTCTCCGATATATATAATCCTATAAGACTCAAAACATTTTTCTAGACTCAACAACGCCAGCGATTCGATCAAGCAGGGGGCTCCTAAGTCAGGGAAGGCTCTGATTACCAACTTGTAACACCCATGATGCGGCTATATCTCCCACGTGTCGGAGCACGACTTAGAGGCATAACCGCATTGTAGGCATGTCGCAAGAGGGGTAATCTTTACACATCCCATGTACAGAATAAGAAAGGGATAAATAGTTGGCTTACAATCGCCACTTCACACAATACATGAAAATAAAATTAAATCATCTAGAATACAATCAAGGTCCGACTATGGAACCAAAATAAAAGAAGACCACACCAAATTCTAGACCCCGATCGCCCCAACTGGGCTCCACTACTGATCAACTAGAAACTAAACAACACAATCGAACACGATCTTCATCGAGCTCCCACTCGAGCTGGGTTGCGTCACCTGCACTGGTATCATCGGCACCTGTAACTGTTTGGAAGTATCTGTGAGTCATGAGGACTCAGCAATCTCACACCCACAAGATCAATACTATTTAAGCTTATGGGTAGGCTAGGGTAATGAGGTGGAGCTGCAGCAAGCGCTAAGCATATATCGTGGCTAACATTCACAAATGAGAGCGAGAAGAGAAGCAAAGCACGGTCGTAAACTAGAAGTGATCAAGAAGTGATCCTGTATCTACTTACGTTCAAGCATAACACAAGAACCGTGTTCACTTCCCAGACTCCACCAAGAAGAGACCATCACGGCTACACACGCGGTTGATGCATTTTAATTAAGTTAAGTTTCAAGTTCCCTACAACCGGATATTAACAAATTCCCATCTTTACATAACCGCGGGCACGGCTTTCGAAAGTTCAAAACCCTGCAGGGGTGTCCCAATTTAGCCCATCACAAGCTCTCATGGTCAACGAAGGATATTCCTTCTCCCAGGACGACCCGATCAGACTCGGAATCCCAGTTACAAGACATTTCGACAATGGTAAAACAAGACCAGCAAAGCCATCCGATGTGCCAGCAATCCCGATAGGAGTCGCACGTATCTCGTTCTCAGGGCCACACCGGATGAGACTAGCTACGAGTAAAACCAAACCTCATGTTTCCCCGAGTGGCCTCACAGGCAGCTCGGTTCGGACCAACACTTAGACAAGCACTGGCCTGGGGGGGGCTAAAATAAAGATGACCCTCTGGTTGGCCGACCCGAGGGAAGGGTAGGTGGTGGTGAGGCAAATGGTAAAACCAATGTTGGGCCTTGGTGGAGGAGTTTTATTCAAAGCGAACTGTCAAGGGGTCCCCATAACACCCAACCGTGTAAGGAACGCAAAATCAAGGAACATAACACCGTTATCACGGAAACTAGGGCGGCAAGAGTGGAACAAAACACCAGGCATAAGGCCGAGCCTTCCACCCTTTACCAAGTATATAGATGCATTAATTAAATAATAGATATTGTGATATCCCAACAAATATCCATGTTCCAACAAGGAACAAACTCCATCTTCACATGCAACTAGCAACGCTATAAGAGGGGGCTCAGCAAAGCAGTAACATAGCCAAACAATGGTTTGCTAGGACAAGGTTGGTTAGAGGCTTGACATGGCAATATGGGTGGCATGATATAGCAAGTGGTAGGTATCGTGGCATAGCAATAGAGCGAGCAACTAGCAAGCAAAGATAGAAGTGATTTCAAGGGTATGGTCATCTTGCCTGAGATCCCGCAAGGAAGAAGAACGAGTCCATGAAGAAGACAAACGGACATAGTCGAACGGATCCTCACAAACGCGACGTTATCAGAACCAACCCGGAAGAAGCAACACCGGAAAGAAGCACACAACATAGTAAACAACCAACACATGAACATGGCAGGATGTACAACCAAGTATGATGCATGTCCGGTGTAATGAAGCATGGCATGGCATGGCAAAATGCACAAGCAGTCCTACAAATTAAGTGGAGCTCAATATGCAACGGAGTTGCATATTGAAGAAAACACCACATGACTTATTAGTTCTCTCTCGTTCATATACTCAACAATATTAAATGTTGGTTAGCATGGCAAGAGGTGAAGCAAAAGAAAACTACCTATGTAGGCAAGTTTAAATGAGGCCGGACCAACAAACAACAAATCCGGAAACTCCTCATGTGCATATATTAGGTTTAGTCCTGTTATGCCCTAAAGCATATTTTAGAGTTGTTAAACATGCAAAGTTAGTACACCATGTTAAACTAGGCATTTTTCTACCCCATTTACATATAAAGTTTATTAAAAACCGAGTTACGGTTATTTAGTTATGAAATAAAGCATTTAAACATGGCAATTGGGGCAAATTATATGAAAACGTCATTTTAAACATTTTAAACATGGATGAAAATGACATATTATGAAACTAGATGAAAATTTCGTCATTTTACATATATAAATTATTTACATCCGATGCACGGTTGGTGAGTTATGATATGCATGATGTTTAGGGGCTAAACTGCAAAACTGCAATTCCCTGGAAAAATAGACAAAAATCGCATAACTGAAAATAACAAGAATGGGTCGAAACAAAGGCCGGCCCCACAGTGCAAAGGATCTGGGTGACTGCTCACCATGGGCTATGGCCCAGGTCGGTGGGATAGGCAGGCTGGGCTGGAGGCCGGTGCAGTGGGCCTTAGGTGGTGGATGGGAGGCAGGCCGTCGCAGTGGCTCGGGTCAATGCGGGCGCAGCGGAGGCACTGATTGCATGCGCTCTGTGCATTTCTGAAGAAAAGGTACAGCAGCAGGTCGAGGCAGCCAGGCAGGGGACAGGCGCGGCGGCAGCTTGGTCTTAGGCGGCGGAGCGGCGGACCTGACAGATTCTCCGGCGAGGGCGACGCATCTGGCAAGACGAGAAAGAGCAGGTGGGACTTGGCAGTCAATGCGGCAAGGGCGCTGCACTCTGCTCCTCCCGAACAGCAGCGCATGGCAAGAAGGGGATGCAGCGGCGGACTCGACGGCGCATTCAACGGGCAGGAGAGGCCGGAACAGGTCTGAAATGGCGGGATCCAACGGAGGGGGCCGGATCTGGGGCGCGGAGGCAAGGATCCATGGAGGCGAAGCTCGATTCAACGGCCATGGTGTCGTTCCTGTGAGAGAGAACTGTGAGAGAGAAGCACGGGGAGGAAAGGAGACAGGGAGGAGAGGAGCGGGACAAGGCTGGTCTTGGACATGGTCGCCGACAGCCGAGTCGACGGAGGGCGCGGCCTGCGGGGTCCTGGTGGAGGATCTCGTTGCTGACAGGGAGGCACGGCTGGCTGCGGGACAAGCTTCGCTCGGGGCCGAGGCGAGCGAGGTCGAGGCCTCGATCCAACCTGGATCGAGCGCTGGCTGGTGGTTGGATGGATAGATCTTGGCAGGGAAATGGCCGGCACTGAAAATTGGGAGGGAGGTGACTGGCTGTCTGGATCTGGAAGGAGGAGGTTGCGGTGGAATTGGGCCAATGCGGAAATCGAGGAGGAGACCAGGTGGAGGCGCTGGTGATCCCCAGGGGAACCAGAAAGAGTGGCGGCGGGGAGGAGGATCCCTATAAAATAGGGTTTTGTCTGATATATATAATAGGTGGATTTTTGGATAGGGGCATTTGGTCCCTCCGATCTTAATCGTACGTCCCAGATAAATAGGCTAGGGATGTCCAAATAACAAAACGGAGATGTTTTGTAGATGTTTGGGGATGATCCGGACCCAACGATAACGACTGTCCGGGTCGGGTCCGGGACAGCTTTCGGACACGCGTGAGGGGTCGATGAACTGTGCGGAGAGGAGGGGTTTCGGGGCCTGGCGGTGATAGAGGACTATGCAGAAAGCTTTGGGCTGAGAGAAGAGAAGAGAGAGAGACCCGGCGACTACAAGTTTCGAAAACATGATGATGCAATGCACATGATAACATGGCAAGATGCAACACGCAAGCTAATGACATGGCAACAACAACAAATAACTGGAAGACACCGAGCGCAACTGTCTCAGGGCGTTACACTATCACTTTACTTACATTAACAGCTACTCCCTCCGTCCCATAATATAAGAACGTTTTGTACAGTACACCAGTGTTCAAAACACTCTTGTATTATGGGAAGAGCGATTGGTTCATTTTGTAGCATTCTGCATCTTATCTCCCTCGCCCACCATTTACTAAAAAGGATCAGATCTATATTTAATCTTACCAACAAGTAGAATACACAGACAATGCCAGTGCAGATGTGTAGCCCATTGCTCTTGTCAGTACATTTTGTCCTGTAACGCTTGTACTTCCAGGGATTGGTAGTTAATTATGTAGCATCAATCTGCATCTTATCTTCATTATCCTCTATCCCTTCCAGTATTATCATATCTATAATTACTCTCTACAAAATGTAGAGTACAGGCAATGCTTATGAAGAAGATTCTTTGCTGAAAATCTTGAGTTATCCTTCCCTTAACATGGAGAAGGGCATTATAAAGCCAGTGTTAACTGTTATTGTAAGTCATTCCTTCTAAAGGCTTTATCCTCAGCTGCCTTTTAATTTGCTCATACTCCCTATTGTTTACTGCTGTTTAGTTTGTTGTTTCTACCAAAATGCATGTTCGTAAGAACCGTAAGTTCTAAGTTTTACTTGTAAAACCAAATTCCTTATTCATACCATGCACATTACTTAATACTCCCTATATGTATGCTTGTTTTTGTGGATCTATAATCCAGTGTGTGGTGAAGCAGCCCACGTTTGCACCTTGTCATCTCCTGTTTTATCTTACTGATGTGGCTGATGATATGAACAACATGCCATGCACATTATCCAAAATAGATACAATGATTTTCTTTTCCCTTCATCTATGCTTGTTATGTTGACATGGTAATCCAGTAGTGTGGTGAAGCTCCCCGCATTATGAACGATGCCAAATTATGCTATTGATATTTTGAACTTACTCTTTATTTTCTAATTTGAAATTGGATAGAATTGACAGAACAGTTATCATCTTTGTTTATACACGTGCAAAACCTGTCATCTCTCCGCTTTGTTTCAGGGTGATATGCCTGATGGCATGCACAAGTCTGCTGAAGGCTGTGAGACAAACCCGACATATATTGCAACAAAGAAGGCAAAACATCTTGAAGATAGCGAGACAACCCCAAAGTCTTGTCTTGATGTAGTGTTCAATTTACTTGACACTAATAGTCAGACAAGCTCACAAAATTTGTTGTCTGAATCAGTTCGACTTCTTCAGTCCCAAGTTCTGCAGAAAGGCATTCTGCAACTCAACTTCGACTTGAAGTCCTATCTCTAAGAAAGATTGCGGAGAACACCAATGAGAACCTCATCGCTAAACAGCTACACCTGGAAGCTATGACCGACATGCAAGGTCGGTCTCACATCCTTGCTCAGCAGCTTGCGCAGTAGTTCCCCCACAAGGCTAACCTTTCTTGAACTGTCTTGGAACTGGTCTTGGTTCTGTATTATTTTGTTTTGCTGCAATGGTGCCCAGTTTTTGTAATCTGCTTCATCGTTGCGCTTTATGATCACTTGTGGTGAACTTCGATGCCCAGTGGACGTAATATACCTTAAATCCTTTATTGTATAGTGTAGGTTTATTCTTAGTTACTATGCCATAATTTCTTTATTGTATAGAGTAGGTTTGTTCTTAATTCCTACTAATTGTTGGCGTAGCCGGCGGTGTCCTCTGCCTCGTTGTTGGCGCCGCGGGGCCTCGGCGGAGTAGGGCCTCATCGACGCCAGTGGAGCGGGGACTCGTCGGAGCCGGCATTGTCCTCTACCTCATCCTCGGTCTCGCCAAACAGCGCCTCGCCCGCTTCATCGCCCTCTTTGCTAGCCTCTTTGCACGCGGCCGCAGCCTTCGCCACCTGCATGCGGTACCGCCAGCGCTCGAGGCGGCCCTTGCGGGCAGAGCGGTACGAGTCGAGCAGCGCCTCCTACTCTGCCAGCTCCGCGGCGATCTGCTCCTCTGCCTGCAGGTGCTCCTTCAGGAGGTGGTGGTTGTAGGCGGCGTCGGCCTGCGCCTCCCCGAACTGTTGCTGACGCATCTGCCTCACACTGTCCATATATTGGGCACGGGCCTCGCCGATGGTCATGGTGCAATGCACCGGCGAGGATGGCACGGAGGAGGGGGTTGGCACCGGATCGTCGACTACCATGTTCTCCATTGGGACGTCGTCGTCCTCCGGCTACCTGCCGGCCAGCCGGTCGGTAGAAATGGCTGCCATGTCCTTGTGGTCCGTCGTCCACCCATCCCGAAGAGCGCTGGAGCGCGAGGAAGCCATGGTGCGCAGTGGTGGTGTGGACAGGAGAAAGGGAACGGATGCGGATGACTGCGGCTATGGCTGGCGCAGCAATTTATATAGCAATGGTGGGCGGGCGGAGGGACGAACGTGTGGCGCCGGCGTAGCCGCCTCGGCAACCGCGTATCATTAATGTGGGCCGCAAATGGACGGACGGATGACACTTGTGTTGTTTGAAGGCGGAGCAATCGCCTGCACCGGGAAGCGGGACGGGCGGCGCTGACTATTTCGGGCGGAAAGCGCGCGCGGGCGAGGAGATGACTTTACTTGGAGAGGATGACAATGGGGACCCACTAGGTCCATAGCCTCACATACGCAACTACCTCCTTATTATATATATGTATAAAACTATACTCCCTCCGTCTAGGTGAATAAGTCGTATTAGAAGGTGCATCACGACCAAGGTGCAAGCAGATTGGTGGAAAAGAAGAATATTTCTCTCTTCTAAACACAACATTTAATCACAGCAGTTAAGAGGATGCCTTATTAGCTACCCATGCAGGCCATGGTAATTCATAGCATGCAAAGCGCATTTATTTCTTGCCTAATAACCGCGTGGACGTGCTGCATGCATTGGTCCTTGCCCGAGCAAAAAAAGGGACGAAGCGCTCGCTGGAGTAATTTATTTTGCTTCCCCCTGGTTTCCTGACATCACGGTCCCACACCATTGTCAACCTATGTAGTAGTCAATAAACGAGAGAATTTCACAAGAAGCGGCCGACAGCTGGGACCAAGCAGCTAGAGCAGTATTTGTGTTTTTGAGGTGTGGGCACTTCAGAGTTGTTCGATGTTTAGCCCAGATATTAATTTTTCTCCTCTGAACAACAACGAAAACATCGCTGCAGGTATTAACTAGGCAGGTTGTGGCCCGCCTAGCCCAGGCCAGATATCTACCCCAGATATTAATTTTTTTCAAGCTGAAAATGGCTAGCCCAGCTATACTTTTTTTTAGGAATACCCAAGCAAGGTCAAGTTGTTATTCTTCGCCCCACTGGGCTGCAAATCTTTCCTAGGAGGGATGCATTAGGCTTAACAAGAAAATGGGCTTTAAGAAATAATAAATGGGATGTAATTATAAAAACTTGGCAGTAACTATAAAAAATGCACCAAACACGTGATTACTTTATAAAATATTATTTTTGGATATTGAAAATTTTAATTTCATTAATTGTTGCGAGTGTAATGTTTCGTTGGATTTTTACGTAATATAAATTTATACTGAAATTGTATTTAATCTGATTAGAAATTTCGGGATAAAAATATTTCGGATCCCATCAAAATGTGGGAAATTTTATTGAATTCTATTTTGAACGGTTGGTTGAAATGGGCTGTACTTTTAATAAACTGTAAATGGGCTGTAGTAAATTCCATTGGAATTCAAAAATGGGCTACACATTCTTACAAATCTCAAATGGGCTATAAGTTCTCTGCCACACACTTCTGGCCTTACTAAGTTGACGCGTCCCCTAAAAAAATAGAGTTGACGCGTATGCAAGGCTTTGTCGACTTATAGTCAACACACGATTCTAGCAGCAGTGGCCATTGGATGTCCATCCAACGGATGCCGTGCTTCTTCTTCAATCTTGGATATTCGAGCTTCACCCGCCCAAAAAATGATTCCTCCCCCTGACATCTGGGGCACACCGTTTCGGAAGCTGACCTATGGGCCTACTAAGTTGACAGCTTTGTCAACTTAGTCAATATAAACGATTCTAGCTGAAGTGACCCTACGATGTCCATCCAATGGCCGTAGTGCTTCTTCAACCTCTGGTCTTCTTGCTCCAGCCGCCCAAAGCGGCGCCGGTCGTGCCGCCTGCTCCTGCCTCCCATTGCCAGGCCCTGTGGCGACGATAGCCTCACACCGCAGCCGAACGAGTGAACCCTCATACTCCTCTCCGCGTGGGCATCCACTGCCGCGTCTTCACCAGCTCCGCGTCGTCCCCTTCCTAGGCCTCGCCATCACCACCGCCCTGGTGCTCTCGTTGCAGCGTGGTCAACGTGGTCAAGGAACGACTTCCATCGGACGTGGACTGTATGTGGAGAGGCTGACAGCTGGGTCCACGGCGGCAGCAAGGAAGTGACTCCTTATTACGCGGAAAATAATGATTCCTCCATCTCACAGCAGGCACCCACCGGACAGGCCACCAGTATTTTGCGAAAGAAATCATTTCCCCCTGACTGCTGGGACCCATCGGACGGGCCACCGTATTTCACAAAAAAATGTTCCCCCCGCTGTCAGCTCGGACCAAACGGAAGTGCCTCCTTATTACGCACAAAAAAATGAATACTCCCCCGGCTAGCTGGGACCCACTTTGCTGGGAGGCTGACTTGTGGGCCTACTAAGTTGACAGGGACGAAGGGCTTTATCAACTTAGTCAATATGAACGATTCTAGCTCCAGTGACCGTTCGATGTCCATCCAACGGCCGTAGTGCTTCTTCAACCTCTGGTCTTTTTGCTCCAGCCGCCCAAAGCAGCGCCGGTCGTGTCGCATGCTCCTGCCTCCCGTGGCCGGCTGTGCTGCCGCAGAGGCCTCACCGCCCCCTACTATTCCCACCGCTGGCCAGGCCCTGCAGCGACGGCAGCCTCACACCGCAGCCGAACCAGTGAACCCTCGTAGTCCTCTCCGCACGGGCTTCCACTGCCGCGTCATCCCCTTCCTATGCCTCGCCATCGTCCACCGCCGTGGTGCTCTCCACGCGGCGTGGTCAACGTGGTTAAGGAACGACTTCCATCGGAAGAGTACTGTATGTGGAAAGGCTGACAGCTGGGTCCACGGCCACAACCCATTTTTTGTGATTTGCCAAGTAAGTCGCTTTGTCAGCCTCTTGGGCTGCAAATATTTCAAGACGAGTAGAGCTTTCATTCGGCTGGCCGAGAACATGGCCCATCAGTAATGAGAAATGGGTTCTACATTTTTAAAACACATCAAACCGGCAATTAGTTTCAAATATCTTTTTTTCATTTCAAGATTTTAAATTACATTAATTTTTATGCGTGGAGAATTGGTTGGATTTTATATTGATATACATTTATTTTTAAAATTAGTTTGAATGTGAGTCCAAATTTCGGGATTAAAAACAGTTCGGACTGCACCAAAATATGCAAAATTTCCTATAATTTTTTAACCATTGCCACAATATGGGCTGTAATGGTAACAAAAAGAATATGGGCTCCAAAAAAACCTTAAGAATTAGCAAATGGGCTGTAAATTATTAGAAATAATGGCAGATGGGCTGTATGTTGTTTTCCACATATTTGAGGCTTTCCTAAAAAAAGGTTGACGCACAAGCATTGCCTGTTGGATGAACATCCAACGGCCGTCGTGCTTCTTCAATCTCTCCTCTTCCTGCTCCAGCCGCTCAAACAAGCGCCGGCGGGACTGCCTGCTCCCTCCTCCTCGCGGCCGGTTGTGCTGGCGCACATGCCTCACCGCCCGACCGTAATCACATCGCTGGCCTAGCCATCCCTGTACTCACCCACACCTTTTGTCATTCTCCGGTGACGGCAGGCGAACCAGTAAACCTTCGTACAGTCGTACTCCCCTCCGCGTGGGAAAGAACTGCCGAGTCTTCCCTGCCTCCGTGTCGTCCCCTTCCTAGGCCTCGCCGTCGTCCACCGCCCTGGTGCTCTCGGCGCGGCGTGGTCAACATGGTCAAGGAACGACTTCCATCAGACGTGGACTGTACGTGGAGAGGCTGACAGCTGGGTCCACGGCCGCAGCAAGGAAGTGCGTCTTATTACGCGGAAAATAATGATTCCTCCACCTGACAGCTAGGACCCACCGGATGGGCCACTGTTTTTCGCAAAAAAAATGTTTCCCCCTGACTGCTGGGACCCACTAGCTACATCTCGCATGCAAGGAAGTGCGTCCCGGCAAAAAAAATGATTCGCCCCCTGACTGCTGGGACCCACCAGCTACATCTTCGCAGGCAAGGAAGTGTGTGACAGTCGGGACCCACCTGGTCGAAGCGTACGTACCGTCGTCATTCTGGTCGCGAACGTGTATGTATATACTGGTCGATGTAGAGGTGCGCAGGTGTCGTAGTAGAGGTGCGCACGTAGCCTGTACATGTACGTACAGCGGCCAGGGTGCAAGAAAGAAAATACGGCCACATATGTGTACATACGGGTGGGGTCTCGAACGCCTAATCGCGCATACGTACGGCCAGGGCTCGTGTACATGGCTGGGTCGGAAAGGAGACACAGCGTTGTCGTCATGTTCATGGGGAGGCAACGGAATGCGTCGTGTTCATGGGCAGGTAGCATTGACAGCTTTTCTAATGTTTGGGGGCGGTTTGTTATGAGCGGCAGTGCAAATGGTCCGCTGTGCTCCGGTATATAACTGCTCTATAAGAGTATAGGCAGCCTTCAACTTCTTCTACATATCAGAGCCCAGGTGGGTAATGCGAGATCCTGCATCATTGAACATATTGATAAACCTATAGTTTATGGGATAATACATGTTGAAGCTTATCATAAGGGTACTTATCAAACACAGCAGTGGTCATGGCATTGATTTGCCGCTTCAAGCCAGTCAATTCTTCTGCTACCGGTTTAAGCGTTGTTCCAGCGTCCTCCGCCCGCTTTAGGAGAGTTGCTTTTTCAGCGTCCCATCCTGCCCGTTCGCTTTTAAAGCCTTCTTTCAGTTGTTCCATGGTTGTTAAAGCACCAGTCAGCTCCTCTTTAGCCTTGGAAGTTTCTGCCTGCTGGGACTTAATATTCTCCTGAAGGTCGGCGATTTGAGATTCTTTTTGGCTCAGATCGGCCTGCAAGCGACATGTAATGAGTTAGTAGTGCATATCTGAAGTCCCAAGCACATAACAGGTTATACACTTGGCACTTGGGGGCTAATGCATATGGCTTTTATCAATTGACATTTTCAAGTCCCAAGCACATAACAAGTTATACACATGGCACTTGGGGGCTAATGCATATGGCTTTTATCAATTGACATTTTCAAGTCCCAAGCACATAACAAGTTATACACTTGGCACTTGGGGGCTAATGTATATTTGCTCAAGTCAAAATTATGGAATTTTCTTCATCAATAGGTTTACACAGATGGTTATCACGAGTTTTGGAAGCTTCATGACAGAAAGGTACCGATTCATCCTAAAAGCATAAACCGATCCCTGGGGGCTGCACAAGCAAAAATTTCAAGATTCCTACTTTAAAGTCCTGGTTCATCCTGAAACGATAAACCGCCTATTAGGGGCTATGCAGGCAAAGTTGAAGTATTACGAAGACCCGGTTCATGTTGATATCATAAACCGGCCCTTGGGGGCTGCTGGAGTTGATATTATAAATTGGACATAAGAGAAACAATTATGAGGAGTTAACAGTGTTTACCTCATATCCCTCCTTCATCAGGCCCATTAAACCGGCTTCATAGTCGCGACTTGTATACAGGCGGTTTAAAAAGCCGGAATGAATCTCTTGGGCGTTGAGGTGGGCATAGCTGGATAAATCCGTTTTCCACTTGCCCTTATCCATAGCAGAACACTCTTCCTTGGCACTATGCTTTGATAAAGAGATAGGATTGCCAGGGGTGGTGTGGCCGATGCCAGTGACAATGACATCGTCCGATTGGTCTGTAGCCGCTTTGGCTGGATTTGGCGGTTCATCAGCCGCTTTGGCTGGGCTTGGCGGTTCGTTTGCAGCTCTGGCCGGGCTTGGCGGATCAGTAGCATGGCCGGTGGGATCCTCTTCCATTGGTTCAGGAAAGGTCTCAGGATGTTCTGGTGGTGGATCATCATGTATAGTGTCAGCATTCCGCTCAAATTGTTCTTCGGTCTGTTTCGGGTTATCATCAGTTGGCTTATTAAATTTGGTCTTTTTGCTGGGCCCGGCTTTGGCTCTGAAAGGAAAAGACATAAAGGTTATATATAACAAATAAATATAAAGTGTCAAGAGTTATGTTTAAAGTGCTCACCCAGGAACAGTCTTTAGAGGAGGGAGTTGTGTGGCCGTTGACTCGCGGGATGATGAATGAGGTGTTCCCTGATAGTTTGAATCAGACGGATTAGGAGGTTGCCTGAAATAACCCGCCTTGGGATAAGAAGTATCAGAAATGTATGAGACCTCTGATCGACATTTCTGGGTTGGAATGTTCGGTAAACCGGCTGAAGTAACTACATGGCCGCTGTGCCGGGTTGTGCGGCAAGCTTCATGCTGTTGTTTCTTTAAAAGAAAGTTGGGATCCAGATAAGCTAGAGGGTGTGAAAATTTTACTTTCCGGATTGCTTGATGGGTTTTATGTGTTGGCTGAGGATCTGAACTGGAGGAAAGAATAATTATCTCTACATCTTTAGCCCGGCTAGCTTCAGCGTCCTCCTGATAAGGGTCATTGTCATTGAGGTGTATGAAAAATGAACCAAGAGAATCAAGTTCTACCTCTGAGTCCGGATTCTCAAGATCCTTGTCGAGGTTCAGCCCGGTGGATTCAGCTGTTTTCTTCTTAGCAGGTTTTTTGACAACCTTTGTCTTGGGACGAGGGGTCTTTGCCGGTTTATCCTAAGGTTTCTTATTCCAAAATGGGGCATCGCCCTGTTAAAAAAATGACAAACGTTATAAGAAACAGTTAAGAACATCAGGTACAAACATGAGTTAGGCAATTCTTACAGCTGGCAGTTTATTCAAAACGTAGAAGTGACTTAGCCCTGTTTTGCTGCAGAAAGCCACCGATTCATCCAGTATCTTTTTAACAGCTTCAGTGACTTCAGCATCAGTCAACTGAATGTCAGTGTGCCGTTGAGGATCTTTTGAGTTCCTATGTACTAGCACATTAAACCAGGGCGACGGTTTAAAGGAAAAATACTCCAAGATATCCAGCAACGAACAAAGACAACTCCTGTTAAACCATTAGCCATAAAGGCTCTGAGCTTGGCGAGTTGTGGTGCGTATTTGGCCCATTCCTTTGCAGTCAAACTTTGCGAAAATGGATGTGTGTTGGTAAGCCGGTGAGAACGATAACCCGGTAGAGGATTCTCATGATCAGGGGAAGTACCCTTATAGTAGAACCAAGTCTGGTTCCAATCCTTAGGGTGACTATGATGCTTGGCATGAGGGAAGCTGACGTCTTTCCTTTTCTAAATTGAAACGCTCCCAAGTTCAGTATTGTGCCCGTCTACAAACTCAGTACGGCGGTTTAAATAGAAAAAGTCCCTGAATAGTTCAACGGTCAGTTCTTCTTGCAGATAGGCCTCGCAAAACACTTGAAAATTAAAAATATTGGACACAGAGTTAGGTCCAATATCTTGAGGGTGGATCTGGAAGCTAGCAAGCACATCACGAAAAAACTTTGATCCGGGAGGTTTAAAACCACGGTTCAGATGATCAACAAACAGAACTAACTCACCATCCTTGGGCATAGGAGGTTTTTCTCGACCAGGGGCTCACCAGTGGATTTCATTCTGTTTTGGTAAAGCGTCGGTTATAACACATCCTTTCAGATCTTCTTCTGTAACCCGGGATGGAACCCAGTAACAAGGATAAAAGGTCTTGGCCATTTCTCAGACAACCTAAATGAAGGATTGTGTCAGTTTAATATTCATTCTTTGACAAGCATAAAGTGTTGCAGGTTAAGAGACAAAAGGTTTTCCAGCATGTAAAATTGTTAAACCGGAGGTTAATGCTAGTATAAAGTATAAAGCAATTGGCGGTTTACAAGGGGACTAATGGTATGTGGCAGGTTATTTTCTAAACGATAAACCGCCTACATGGAGAATCAGAGTATAGATCTGAAGCTGAAAAATGACTAAGTTAAGAAGAACAAGTTTCACAGTTTTACATTAGAATTTCAGATCTACCGCATGTCAAGAAAAGGAAAATATTTAGACCTAAGGGTTGGTGCTTGAGCAGTTTATGAAGTTCCAGATCGGATCTTTCTACACAAAAAGGATGATCTGATGCCAAAAGAGGGACTATCATTGCTACCACACAAGAGTGTATTATGTTTGGAGTCTATCATATAGGATATAACGAAGAACACCGCGAAGCTTCCATGAGCCTGTGCGAACCCTAAACGGATCTACAGAGGAAAGAAAGAAGAACTAACCGAGACTGTTAAACAATGGAAGGGCACCGTGATTCTCTGGTCGAATCAGGTTGATGCAGCGGCCGTTGTTCGGGCAGATGCGAAGGTCGACGGCGGTGGCAGCGTTCGGGTACTAAGGTGATGCGAGGTGGAAGAAAGACGAAGACGCAAGGGGAGCAAAGGAAAGGGACCTTCGATCCTATTTATAAGACGAAGGGATAAGAGACACACACAGGAATCGAGGAGCCCAAAAAATGGATATGTGATAGAGATGTCGCCTCGATTTTCGAAGGCTCGGTAATAAATGTAAGGTATATATGGTTTTTTAATGAACATGTGATGTCATGGCGGTTTATTATAATCCTCGAAGATGACGTCATGGCGGATTACAAGGTTCGCTCAAAAGTGTTGATGAAGAAATTTTTCTGAAGTGTTGAAGATTGACATGAACAGGTTCAAATCAATCTGGGCCTAATGTTGGGGATATAATTACTGAGTATAATCCACCCAGGAGGGGCCGGGTTATACCCATAAGGAGTTATCCATATTGAAGCCCATGAAGACAAGGAGCATGGCTCTTTACTATAAGAGATCTAAAGGCCCAGGGCCCAAAGGCGGATTAGGGCCCGTAGACATAAACCGCCATAAGGTGTATAACTTGTGTTGTAAGATAGGAAAGGATAGAAACCAAGCTGCACATGTTTATGAGCCGGCCGGGATTTTGTAAACCGCCGGGCGTCAACCTGTGTATATAAAGGGGCGACCCGGTGGCGGTTTAAGGACAAGAGACAACAACTCGAGAGCCAGGCAAAGCGTATTCGCTCCCTGGTCATCCAAACCACAGCAATCCCATCATAACTGGAGTAGGCTTTACCGTCACCGTAAGGGGCCGAACCAGTATAATTCCTTGCGTCCTTTGTCCGCTTTAACCCCTATAAGTTACCTACGTTGAGATGGCTCCATGAGTAAGTCCTCACGCTAGGACATCTGCCGTGACAATCCCGCGACAATTCCCACCGCTGGCCAAGCCCTGCGGCGACGGCAACCTCACACCGTAGCCGAACCAGTGAACCCTTGTACTCCTCTCAGCGCGGGCTTCCACTGCCGCGTCTTCCCCGGCTCCGCGTCGTCCCCTTCCTAGGCCTCGCCATCGTCTACCGCCCTGGTGCTCTCGGCGCGGCGTGGTCAACGTGGTCAAGGAACGGCTTCCATCAGACGTGGACTGTACGAGGAGAGACTGATAGCTGGGTCCATGGCCGCAGCAAGGAAGTGCCTCCTTATTACACGCAAAATAATTATTCCTCCACCTGAGAGCAGGGACCCACCGAACGGGCAACTATATTTCGCGAAAAAACCATTTCCCCTTGACTTCTAGGACCTACCAGCTACATCTTCACATGCAAGGAAGTGCGTCCGGGCAAAAAAGAAGATTCGCCCCCTGACTGCTGGGACCCACGAGCGACATCTTCGCATGCAAGGAAGTGCCTGACAGTCGGGACCCACCTGGTCGAAGCGTACGTAGCATTGTCATTCTGGTCACGAACATGTACGTACATACTGGTCGATGTAGAGGCGCGCACGTGTCTTAGTAGAGGCACGCACGTAGCATGTACATGTATGTACATCGGCCAGTGTGCAAGAAAGAAAATATGGCCACGTACATACATACAGGCAGGGTCTCGAACTCCTACTCGCCATACGTACGGCCAGGGCTCGTTTACATGGTTGGGTTGGAACAGAGAAACTGCATCGTCGTCATGTTCATGGGGAGCCAACCGGCTGGGTCGGAACGGCATCCGTCGTCGTGTGCATCGGGAGGGCTTGGACGGAACAACCGATGGGAACGAGGCGTGACATACCGCAGAATGGAGGAAATAGCCTTGTGTTGGACCAGCCACGATCGAAACAAGATCCTGTTCATCGGGAGGGGTCTCGCGTACCGCAAAACGTAGGAAACTGACCTCCTATGGTCGAAACGGGGGTCCTGTTGATCAGGAGGGGTGTGGCGTACCGCAAAACGGAGGAAACGGACTTGTGTTGGAGCGCTACGGTCAAAATGGTGGTCATGTTCCTCAGGAGGGGTGTGGCGTACCGCAAAACGGGACTCCACGGGTACTGTTCATCTCCACTGTCGACCCCCTCCAGCCTACATGGGCTACTGTTCATCCACCGTCGACCTCCTCCAGCCTCCACCTGCGACTGTTCATCCACGGGCTCCTGTTCATCCAGCGCCCACCACGCGCTACTCCATGGGCTACTGTTCAACCAGCCCTCTCCACGGGCTCCTGTTCAACCACCCCTCCACGGGCTACTGTTAATCCAGCCCTCCACCATCTACTATTCATCGAGCCCTCCACGTGGTGGACCTGTTCATCCTGCCCTCCATGGGGTCCTTTTCATCCAGCCCCAACCGACTCGATCGATCAGGGTCCTGTTCATCCAGAGGCAACACCACGGGGTCCTGTTCATCCACCCCCACTAGGAACTGTTCATCCAAACCCCACAACAATGCTCACTGTTCATCCAGAGGCAGCATCGATCAGCTTCAGTTAGCAGCAGTAGCGAAGGAATCGCTCGACCTGGTTCAGTTAACAGCCATCAATCGATCGCTCGGGTTCATTAACGTGTAGCCTGCAGTGCAATCGCTCAGGTTCAGTTAGAGCCCAACGCCTCGCTCGGGTTCAGTTAGATCCCAATGCCTCGTACCCACGCGCGTGCGTGTACAAGAGAAGTGCGCATCGCTCGGCCCCGACCACCCACCGTAGCCGGGAACACCTGTCACAGCCCTAGCTTAGCCTTTGCTTGTCCTTGCATGATCATCATATCATCATGTTTAATTTTCTCAGAAAATTGAAATGGGGATGACAGAAACCCCCAGCACCACTCAAACCAACTAGGGTTACTAAAATACTTTTTCAATGAATTTGAAATGCCCTTCTAAAATGTTCATCATCTTTGTCTTGGTCTAGAACCTCTGACAAAAATGGTGCACACTTTTCTAGGACAACAGAGGGTCACGGAATTAACTCATATAGTATTTGCATTTGGGCATTTAAATACTATAAAATATTTTATATGCTCAAATAATCATAAACTAAAATGTTTACTGTTGGATACATTTTAAAAAGTAGGCATTATTAGTTTCATGATTTTTGGAAATGCCCTGGCATTTTTAATAAAGCCCTGAAGTTACAGAAAATAGAAAACAGAAAAAAAGGAAAAGAGAGAAACTCACCTGGTCTCACATGTGCAGCCCACCAGAGAGCTCAGCCATCCGTTGTAGCAGCTGGCCTAGCCCACCATCGCCCTCCCTATCGTCTACCTCTTCGAGACAGTAGGACAAGGGCGTGTGCTCGCCATGCGCCGGCCACCTCCTCCCTCCCTGCATGTCTCCCCATCGCCCTGAGGAAGCCACACGACCCCTTGGCGCCCTCTCACTCCCTCCCGTGTGTCTCCCTCGTCTGCCCCTCTCCCCCGAGCACCACCGAGCGGACCTCGTCGCCACCGACACCGTTCGCCGCGGCCGCCGACCCTCCCTCGCCCATTTAGTGTATCCAAGAACTCCGGGTCGTCTTCCTCATCCTCTCCACTGAGCCTTGGAACGAAGGACACACCACAACGTCGCCAGCATCGTTGTTTCCATAGCCGGCCACTATGGATCCTCGTCGTCGATTCGGGAGCTACCGGGCGTCCCCGACCTCGCCCTCGCGCTCGTTGGACTCGCTGTGAGCCTCCGCACCGAACCTCCCTCTCTCCGATGCCGATTTCTTCCTCTAACCGCAGGCTCCGTCGACCCCGAGAACTCATCGCCGCCGGCCACGAGGTCGCCGTGGCTAGAGCCCACACACGTCGCGTCCGAGCACGCTGTCGTCCTCAGCGCGTTCCCAGGAACCTAGACCACCTATCGACTCTTCCTCCCGTGCATCGTAGCGCTCTGTCCATCTTCACCGAACTCCGGCCACCGCCGCGAGCTCCGTTCTGGCAAGATCCGGTGCCCCCGCAGCCACCCACCTACTCTTCTCTGGATGCGGGAGAGCGCGGGCTACCCTCTAGTGGTCTTCGCGCGTCCAACCGCCGTCCGTAGCGCGTTCCCGAGGGTCGCTGCCGCGTTCGCGTGCTCACCGGCGTTCAACTCCGACGTGCTGACGTGGCAATGTCATTAGTGGCAAATGACCCACTAACTAACCCACTGGCTCGCTGACAGCAGGGCCCCACTAACTAATTAAACTTAGATTAGTTTCTGCTTAGTATTAACTAATCACAGTGGCCCCACGCGTCAGCATTGACCATGCTGACGTGGCCATTGACTCGGTCCACATGTTAGTGACCCTAACAAGCACCGTGACACTGACCAGTGGGCCCCACTGGTCAGGTTTGACCTGGACCGGCCTGTTGACCCTGCTGACATCACCCAGACACAATGCTTATGCAGTAATTGATTTTCTGGATTTAAAATAAATCAGGAAATTCCAGAAATTGCCCAAAACTTCTAAGATTCATAGAAAATCAACTGTAACTCCAAATGCAAAGATTTATATATGAAAAATGATCATAAAAATCCAATCTATCCATCTGTACCATTTTCAGCCATGTTTGAGCAAGTTAACCTCACTGTTTAGGATGAAACATGATTAGGGCAAATTTCATAATAGGTTTGGAGTTGGAATTTGATGTAGTTTTGAATTCCACTTCAATTAAAATGACTTTCTGTTGCATTAGCCCAAACACCAGCATGTTCCCATGTCATGATCATACATCATATTGTTGCATTTCATTGATTGTGCTCTCCTTCTCTGTTGCCGGTGTTTGTCCCCTCTCGATAGACGTGGTTCTGATGATGAGATCAATGACACTGATGAAGAACTATATTATCTTCAGAAGTGCTAGGCAAGCAAAACACCCTTGGTCATTCCGATACAATCCCACTCTCTCGCTCCTGCTCTCTTTTACTGCATTAGGACAACAACGTTTCAACTGTTACATGCCGCGGTAGCTGAACCCCTTTCCTCTGCATGACCTGTCATTACCACAGTAAATAGATGAAACCCACTAGCATGAGTAGGAATTGTTTGAGCCCTGATGTGCCTACTCATTCATGCTTGTTGTCATGCCTGCTACTGCTTAGAGTTGAGTCAGGTCTGATTCATCAGGAATGAATTGGAACGTGGTGAACATGTCCTACCGTTGAGAGCTAAGTGTGTGAACACGATTTGGTAAAGGTAGCGGTGAGAGGCCATGTAGAAGTACATGGTGGGTTGTCTCATTGTAGCCGTTCTCAGGAACTGAGTTCTGTGTTTGTGATCCATGAACAGTTACTACCACACATTGGGTTCCGGTAACTCGGCCCCTCTCGGCTTATTAATCAACTCGATCTCTGTCCAGGAGTTGCAACTAGTTTCTGGTGTTTGTAGGTAGTGTTAGTAGTCTACCAAGTGGCACCCGGTACAAGTGGGTTTGGGACAGACTAGGCATAGTGGCACGGTGTACAAAGTGGCACCCGGATGGTGGGCTTGGGAACCCTGCACACATCGTTTGGGGCCGTGAGCGACACCCCGGACGGATCTCCTTGCGGATGGAACCCGAATAGGAGATAAACCTGGACGAGAGACTTGTGTGGTTAGTCAGGTCGTGGCCGACACCCTCACCCGGTTTCCGCTTGAAGGTTGCCGATGTACATGATGTGTACAGGGCGATAAGTGGCGAGAGCGTGTGTGAATAAGTACACCCTTGCAAGGTTATCATTATCTATTCAAATAGCCGGATTCCTCGGATATGGAAACTTGGACCCCTTGCATAGTTCATGGACAAATGAAAGTGGATACTCTAAAACTCGCAAGATAAGCGTGAGTGCTATGGATGACGTTCTCGCAGGGAAACGGGAGCGGATCCATAGTGGTGTATTGGTATGGTGAATTTGTGGACTCGTGTGCGCCACCTCAAAAGAGTTACTTGCAGTCGTAGTTCAGGTTAGCCACTGAGTCAAAGCTGGCTTGCTGCAGTTAAACTCCACCACCCCCTTTGTTGATACCGATGCATATGTAGTTAGTTCTGATGTAAGTCTTGCTGGGTACATTTGTACTCACGTTTGCTTAATTTATGTTTTGCAGAGAGACTTCAGTCTCGCTAGTAGTTCCACGTGTAGTTCCATGTTTAGCTTGTTACCTCAGCTACGATCTTGTACCCTTGGGAGGGTCTTGTAGATAGTCAGGCTTCTGAGCCTTCTTCATTTGTAGTTGTCTGTACTCAAACAAGTTAAGCTTCTGCATGTGCTTGTTGCTTGTATGCTCTGTATGTTGGGTCATGAGACCCATGTTTGTAATATCTCGCTCCTCGGAGCCTAATGAATAATACTTTGGGTCGTAGAGTTTCGTTGTGATGCCATGTTGTATTTACACATATCGAGCATATTGTGTGTATGATTGAAATGCTTGGTATCTATGGGATCCGACAACCTAGTTGTTTATCCTTAGTAGCCTCTCTTATGGGGAAATGTAGTCTTGTGCTTCCATGAGCCATAGTAGTCCGCTACAGCCCGGTTCACCGGAGTTCTGCTAGCCCCGCACTACTGCTCCAGAACACTTGACTGGCCGGCATGTGTTTCACTTCTTTCCTGTGTCTGTCCCTTTGGGGAAATGTCATGCGGTGACATCCAGAGTCCTGCCTAGCCTGCTACAGCCCGGGTTCCCGGAGTCCTGTTAGCCCAGTGCTACAGCCCGGATTCGCACGCTGCTGACCGACATGCTCGATTTTGATTCATGTATGTCTGTCCCCGTAAGTTAGCGCCACTTTGGGTTCACGACTAGTCATGTCGGCCCGGGTTCTCTGTCATATGGATGCTAGCGACACTATCATATACGTGAGCCAAAAGGCGCAAATCGTCCCGGGCCATGGTAAGGCGACACCCGTGGGAATACCGTGCGTGATGCCGCAAAGTGATATGAGGTATTACCGGCTAGATCGATGTGACCTGCAATCGGGGTCGTGACAGCTTTGGTATCAGAGCTTGACTGCCTGTAGGATTACCAAGCCAAACTGGTCGAAGTTGAGTCTAGAAATGTTTAGTTATGTAGGGGAATTGATTGTGGGAGGGAACATAAGGCTCTTTTTACTCCTTATCCTCATGACCTTCTCATCTGAGTCATCCTTTTCCTTTCTACGGGGATTAAGAACTAGGCTTCCCTTCTATCTCTCAGGATGACGTGTTACCATACCGTAGTTGCCTAGGATTGTTGAGTTCAAGCCTTAGTTTAGTTCCTACTACTTCCATATGTTCATAGCTGGCCTCAGAACCTTGATGTTGTGATGTTGAGTGGTTATGCCACCATTTTTGCAGGATGCCTCAAATCATTTTGAGCATTTACAGCCGTTATGCTGTCTGAGTCATCCCAGGTTTCTAAATAGTCTGATGCACTTGCAAATCTTTCCTCCATGTTCCCGTTTTATTTTTGGGCCAGATTAAGCACACTAACCAGTGTGTTGAGGTACTCTATTGCCTCGACATATATGTTGGAGTTGTTGTTATGACACTAGGGTATCTTAGAGTTAGTAATCTAGCCATGTTTGGTGTACCTAGTGTGATGATTCTGGCCACCATTCTTGAAAGCATCTCGTGATGTTATTTAGTTAGGTATTCTACTCCTGGGTTTTGAACCCGAGATTCACCCTACTTCATGTTGTTAGTATTTGCTAGTTCCCTTAAGATATTAGTAACCTTTGCAATAGCCCTCGAGGTCTGTGGTATTTCCTTCCTCCAAATACCATGAAGTGCTTATGGCAGAAGTTCTTTTGAACCAAAAGATCACAACCAGAGTGTTCTTGATGAGTTCTCCATTTTGCATTGTGAATCTGCCAATCCTACCTCTCTGCATGGGTTATCCGAAAGAAACCTGTTGAACTTGATTGGACATACTAATCTATGCATCCACAACTCAGCAAGTTATATGTTCCTTTGAGTTGTCCCTCTTTAGTTGTTTTTTGACCCTCGTCTATCAATTGATAGTCGGGAGTAGTTGTGCATTCGTGTTATCGATGCTTATTGTTCTCGTGGTCCGTCGAGCCGTTCTATTTCAGAATGACTAGGAGAAACAAACTCCAGTACCTCATCCATTTCTAGGGTTGGGTCAAAGCAGTTGTATTCCGCAGACCAAAATGCCAAACCAGCTTTTGTTCTGTTCTACCTTGGAGTATTACCCTATTTATCTCAAGAATATCATAGGAACTACACCATCTCTTATGAATTCTTGATGTAGTGATACTTCTCACCATCATCATTCATTCCTCGGTCCTCGTGTTGTTCGAACTGGAATGCCAACAAGTGAATTGTGATGTGTGAAATCAATACTCCGAGCAACTCGTTGCTTGGTAGTAAATCGACAATATTCTCATTCTTAGCGTGTTGGTTATTAAATCATCATCCTAAGATTGATTGTGCTACCTAGTCCTTATTTCCGGTGCACTTTTCGATCAATGAGTTAGAATAGTGTCAATCCTTGCTTATTTGATCATATCGTCTTGCTCTGAAAAGCAAGATTGTTCTCGAGCCTAGTAACATATCGGTTGTTCGTGATTTTCCGAATATCTTCTCGGAAGTGTTACCAGGTTGTTACCTGACCGCTATGTTGAGCTCGTGATCATGTTGGTTTTCCTCTAAACCACCCAAACTCCAAGAATCTGTGTTGGATACCCTGAGCTAGTTGGTCAAGCTGAATCATAAATTGGAGAGTTGGAAGATAAAAGCTTGTCTGACCTAGTTCATGTTAAGGGATATCTTTGTGTGTGTGTGTGTGTTGAAGAAAGATGATACCTTCATCGATTGGTCATCGTGATCAGTTGTTGGACCTATTGTCGTATCAAAACTTTGATTTGAGTATGGGCTATCATCAAATCAAATCAGAACCAACTATGTTCGTAATGTTGTCTTACTCGTGGTTGATCCCTTGGGCATACACCATTACATCCTTTGGTCTGACCAATATATCACATTGTTCACATAATGGTGGGATTCCAGTGATATGGAAATTCCAATGAGTTGTTGTTGAGCCCATCAGCAGCATTTTTTCTCCCCCATGATTCATGTTGAACATTGAGCTAGTGCTGGAAACTTTGTAAGCATTACCTTCATGTTCCGCTCATGAGGTATATGTTTTGGTGAAAGAAGTGACTTTCTCTAAATTCACGTGCATTAGGTGTAAGTTGCCACCATGAATTTGAGAAAGGTTTGTTTTGTTTCCTCTGGAATCATCCCAAATCAGTCATGCATACGTGCGAAGTATTCTATGGTTTGGAAGATTAATTACCTCCACTCCATATGTATTCCCTAGCACACCAAGCCACTGTTTGATTTGTTCAAGGAGAAGAAGTTCGTTCCTAAGAGCTAATCCGGACATGTGTAAGGACTTCGATATCCTCGATGATGGTTCCTCAATGGAACTTTGGAAGTGTTTTATTATAAAACGACTATGTGGTCATGCTTGTCTAGGACAACATGTTCATATGTGTGTAGCAGAACCAGCTCATGTTTTGGAGCTTACTACCATAGTTAATTTCCTGAGAATCTTGCAACATCATGTCGTCGAATTGTGTTGCAACCTTCCTTTTCCAGACATGCTGTCTGAAATATTCTGTTACCAACCAGATCTGAATCTCAGGGAGATATGATGATTGGATCATTCCCAGCATTGCATTTTATTCCCAACTTGCACCGTCTTTGTGCCATTCCACTATGGGCTGCCCTTCTTAGTAATTGCTATTCGGGATCATCTTCAAAAGTGGTTCTACCATGGGTCCCATCCATTTCCAATGATAAGCAAAAAAATCATTCATTGCACTGTCTTCAACAAGGTAGTCCACATCATCCATTCTAGTCAGGGTATGGCATTCTTTTGAACTCCTTCAAACGATTGCTCAAGATTTGCCCTAGGGTGGTATAGAGGATTTTATTGATCTCTGAATCAAAAGTAATTCTTTTTGCCACTTAAGGGATAATTCTACAAGTCATCCTTCTCTAGCATGTCTCGTTATGGTATCATGGCAACTCATATCCTCGCTACTTTGACCACCGTTCACCACCCTCTTAGGTGTGGAATTGTTTCTACCTAGTGAACCCTCGTCATCTGTTCCACTCCATCCCTCTAGATGTGTGCTTTGTGTCTCAGCTCGAGAGATGTTGCTATGTCTCATTCCGTGAGTTGATCCTGAGTTGTTCGATCCTCGAGAAGATCGATCCTTCCAGAGTTTCCTTTTCCTCTCGTTGTCATGTTGGCTGGAGTTCTCAGAGCAAGACAACGAGACAAAGATGGTGATTGAATCAACGCCTTTATGAAGTGCAACCTGGATCGTGAAGATTATGTTAGTTTGTGTTCCCCCTTCATCTTACCCTATGCTTGAATCTCGGGACGAGATTCTTGTTTAGTGGGGGTGAGTTGTCATAGCCCTAGCTTAGCATTTGCTTGTCCTTGCATGATCATCATATCATCATGTTTAATTTTCTCAGAAACTTGAAATGGGGAAGACGGAAACCCCCAGCACCACTCAAACCAACCAGGGTTAATAAATACTTTTTCAATGAATCTGAAATGCCCTTCTAAAATGTTCGTCATCTTTGTCTTGGTCTAGAACCTTTGACAAAAATGGTGCACACTTTTCTAGGACAACAGAGGGTCACTGAATTAAATCATATAGTATTTGCATTTGGGCATTTAAATACTATAAAATATTTTAAATGCTCAAATAATCATAAACTAAAATGTTTACTGTTGGATACATTTTAAACAGTAGCCATGATTAGTTTCATGATTTTTGCAAATGCCCTGGCATTTTTAATAAAGCCCTGAAGTTACAGAAAATAGAAAACAGAAAAAATAAGGAAAAGAGAGAAACTTACCTCGTGTCACCTGTGCAGCCCACCAGAGAGCTCAGCCATCCGCTGTAGTAGTCGGCCCAGCCCACCAGCGCCCTCCCTGTTGTTTACCTCCTCGAGACAGTAGGATAGGGGCGTGTGCTCGCCGCGCGCCAGCACGCAGGGGCCACCTCCTGCCTCCCTGCCTGTCTCCCCATCGCCCTGAGGATGCCATGCGACCCATTGGCGCCCTCTCACTCCCTCTCGTGTCTCTCCCTCATATGCCCCTCTCCCCCGAGCACCACCGAGCAGAGCTCGTCGCCACCGACACTGTTCGCCGCGTCCACCGACCCTCCCTCGCCCATCCACCGGGTCGTCTTCCTCATCCTCTCCACCGAGCCTTGGAACGAAGGCCGCACCACAACGTCACCAGCATCGCCGTTTCCATCGCGGGCCACTGTGGATCCTCGACGTCCATTCGGGAGCTATCGGGCGTCCCCGACCTCGCCCTCGCGCTCGTTGGACTCGTTGTGAGCCTCCGCACCGAACCTCCTTCTCCCCGATGCCGATTTCTTCCTCTAACCGCGGGCTCCGTCGAGCCCGAGAGCTCATCGCTGCCGGCCACGAGGTCGTCATGGCTAGAGCCCACACACGTCGCGTCCGAGCATGCTGTCGTCCTCAGCGCGTTCCCAGGAACCCAAAGCACCTACCCACTCTTCCTCCCGTGCACCGTAGCACTCTGTCCATCTGCACCGAATTCCAGCCACCGCCACGAGCTCCGTTCCGGCGAGCTCCGGTGCCCCCGCAGCTACCCACCTGCTCCTCTGGATGCGGGAGAGCGCGGGCTACCCTCTGGTGGTCTTCGCGCGTCCAGCCGCCGTCCGTAGCGCGTTCCCGAGCGTCGCTGCCGCGTTCGCGTGCTCGCCAGCATTCAACTCCGGCGTGCTGACGTGGCAACGTCATTCGTGGCTAACGACCCACTAACTAACCCACTGGCTTGCTGACAGCAGGGCCCCACTAACTAATTAAACTTAGATTAGTTTCTGCTTAGTATTAACTAATCACAGTGGCCCCACGCGTCAGCATAGACCATGCTGACATGGCCATTGACTGGGTCCACATGTCAGTGACCCTAACTAGCACCGTGACACTGACCAGTGGGCCCCACTAGTCAGGTTTGACCTGGACCGGCCTGTTGACCCTGCTGACATCACCCAGACACTATGCTGATGCAGTAATTGATTTTCTGGATTTAAAATAAATCAGGAAATTCCAGAAATTGCCCAAAACTTCTAAGATTCATAGAAAATCAACCGTAACTCCAAATGCAAAGATTTATATATGAAAAATGATCATAAAAATCCAATCTATCCATCTATACCATTTTCAGCCATGTTTGAGCAAGTTAACCTCATTGTTTAGGATGAAACATGATTAGGGCAAATTTCATAATAGGTTTGGAGTTGGAATTTGATGTAGTTTTGAATTCCACTTCAATTAAAATGACTATCTGTTGCATTAGCCCAAACAGCAGCATGTTCCCATGTCATGATCATACATCATATTGTTGCATTGCATTGATTGTGCTCTCCTTCTCTGTTGCCGGTGTTTGTCCCCTCTCGATAGACGTGGTTCCGATGATGAGATCGATGACACTGATGAAGAACTATATTATCTTCAGAAGTGCTAGGCAAGCAAAACACCCTTGGTCATTCCGATACAATCCCACTCTCTCGCTCCTGCTCTCTTTTACTGCATTAGGACAACAACGTTTCAACTGTTACATGCCGCGGTGGCTGAACCCCTTTCCTCTGCATGACCTGTCATTACCACAGTAAATAGATGAAACCCACTAGCATGAGTAGGAATTGTTTGAGACCTGATGTGCCTACTCATTCATGCTTGTTGGCATGCCTTCTACTGCTTAGAGTTGAGTCAGGTCTGATTCATCGGGAATGAATTGGAACGTGGTGAACATGTCCTACCGTTGAGAGCTAAGTGTGTGAACACGATTTGGTAAAGGTAGCGGTGAGAGGCCATGTAGGAGTACATGGTGGGTTGTCTCATTGCAGCCGTTCTTAGGAACTGAGTTCTGTGTTTGTGACCCATGAACAGTTACTACCACACATTGGGTTCTGGTATCTCGGCCCCTCTCGGCTTATTAAACAACTCGATCTCTGTCAAGGAGTTGCAACTAGTTTCTGGTGTTTGTAGGTAGTGTTAGTAGTCTACCAAGTGGCACCCGGTACAAGTGGGCTTGGGACAGACTAGGCACAGTGGCACGGTGTACCAAGTGGCACCCGGATGGTGGGCTTGGGAACCCTGCACACATCATTTGGGGCTGTGAGCGACACCCCGGCCGGATCTCCTTGCGGATGGAACCCGAATAGGAGATAAACTTGGACGAGAGACTTGTGTGGTTAGTCAGGTCGTGGCCGACACCCTTGCCCGTCTTCCACTTGAAGGTACATGACGTGTACAGGGTGATAAGTGGCGAGAGGGTGTGTCAATAAGTACACCCCTGCAGGGTTATCATTATCTATTCGAATAGCTGGATTCCTCGGATATGGAAACTTGGACCCCTTGCATAGTTCATAGACAAGTGAAAGTGGATACTCTAAAACTCGCAAGATAAGCGTGAGTGCTATGGATGACGTTCTCGCAGGGAGACAGGAGCGGATCCATAGTGGTGTATTGGTATGGTGAATTTGTGGACTCGTGTGCGCCACCTCAAAAGAGTTACTTGCAGTCGCAGTTCAGGTTAGCCACTGAGTCAAAGCTGGCTTGCTGCAGTTAAACTCCACCACCCCCTTTGTTGATACCGATGCATATGTAGTTAGTTCTGATGTAAGTCTTGCTAGGTAAATTTGTACTCACGCTTGCTTAATTTATGTTTTGCAGAGAGACTTCAGTCTCGCTAGTAGTTCCACGTGGACTTCGATGTTTAGCTTGTTACCTCAGCTATGATCTTGTACCCTTGGGAGGATCTCAGACAAGTTAAGCTTCTGCATGTGCTTCTTGCTTGTATGCTCTGTATGTTGGGTCATGAGACCCATGTTTGTAATATCTCGCTCCTCGGAGCATAAGGAATAATACTTTGGGTCGTAGAGTTTCGTTGTGATGCCATGTTGTATTTACACATATCGAGCATATTGTGTGTATGATTGAAATGCTTGGTATCTATGGGATCCGACAACCTAGTTGTTTATCCTTAGTAGCCTCTCTTATGGGGAAATGTAGTCTTGTGCTTCCATGAGCCATAGTAGTCCGCTACAGCCCGATTCACCGGAGTTCTGCTAGCCCCGCACTACTGCTCCGGAACACTTGACTGGCCGGCATCAGTTTCACTTCGTTCATGTGTCTGTCCCTTCGGGTAAATGTCACGCGGTGACATCCGGAGTCCTGCCTAGCCTGCTAGAGCCCAGGTTCTCGGAGTCATGTTAGCCCAGTGCTATAGCCCGGATTCACACGCTGTTGACCGACATGCTCGATGTTGATTCATGTATGCCTGTCCCCATAAGTTAGTGCCACTTTGGGTTCACGACTAGTCATGTCAGCCCGGGTTCTCTGTCATATGGATGCTAGCGACACTACTATATACGTGAGCCAAAAGGCGCAAACGGTCCCGGGCCATGGTAAGGCGACACCCGTGGGAATACCGTGCGTGAGGCCGCAAAGTGATATGAGGTGTTACCGGCTAGATCGATGTGAGATGGAATCGGGGTCCTGACAACACCCCGATATTTTCCTCGCCCTCGCTTCTACTACGGTTTTTTCCGTCATGGACGGCCTAAAGAATGTCATGCAGCTACGTCTCCGGCCCGCCCAGGACGAAAAGCCCATTTTCTGTCATGATTTTTTGTCAGAGAAGTAGGACCCCACCACATCTATGATGATACCGGGTTTGGTCACAATTATAGTCATAGAAGTGTCATAAGTATGACCGAAAAAATTCGTTCGGCCCAAAATGTCACGGATGTGTCTTTTTTTGTAGTGACACTTTCCGAGGAAACAACCTCAAGTCCATAATATCAATTCTATTGGAAAAATTTCAGCACTCACTATTATAGGTTTTGAATTTCCACTTCCTACTGTCAGGAAGAAATATGATATTCTTATTGTTGGGGATGTGCATATCCCCATTGAGGTAACCTAGTGTTATTCGAAAATTCTCCGGTTTCATGTTAGTCAAAATGAGTTTGTTAACAAGACCTGATCAACCTTGTTAGTGGATTCCTTTTGATGATCATGAGATGGATGAATTTAGAAAACACAAACTTATGTACCCTCTTTTTACTTTCTGTTATTTGTATTAAATAAAGAAAAAATAATATTTTTTCTGTCTCTTTTCTGAATTATCCATGCAATAAAAAAATACCCCGGAAATAGAAGTTCTCCAAATGCCCTGAAATTTAAATATGATTTTTTTCTAGAATATTTGAGAATATCTGGCACTGAGAACATAGCAGGGGGAGCAAGCACCTGGCCACGAGGGTCCAGGACGCGCCCACCCCCTGGGCGTGCCCCCTGCCTCGTAGGCCCTTGGTGGCTCCCCTCCACTCATTCCAGCTACCACACACTCCTTCCTCCCAAAAAAATAACCATCCAGCTCAAGCACGAGTTCTAGCTCATCTTGCTGCCATTTTCGATCTCCTAGCTCAAAGCTCCATTCACAAAACTGCTTTGGGGGATTGTTCCTTGGTATGTGACTCCTCCAATGGTCCAATTAGTTTTTGTTCTAATGCTTTATTCATTACCAATTTTTTCTGCTTAGGTGACCCTGTTCTTGAGCTTGTATGTCAAATTTATATGGTCAAAAGTAGTTTTAATGCATGATATTGCCTCTAGGCACTTGTAGGAGTAGTTGCTATCAATATTGTTGAGTTTGGTTCACTTTTATTTCTAGTTACTAAAAATTTCAGAAATTTTTCAGAGGAAGAAATATGTTTAGGAAAATGTAACAAGGTGGTTCTTCAAGGAAGCAAGGACCCAGACCCGCAATACGCGATGCGGACGAGGAACCACCGAGGGACGTTCAAGTGCGGCCTTGTGAATGGCCGTCAGAGGACTTCATGGTTCGAGCAAGAATCAAGGAGGAATTTGAAGAATATGTGCGTAATGACGATCTTGAGAGCTTTGAGGCAGATAAGTGCCGTCAATACCTCTATTTAACTGATTCATTTGTGAGAAGGTTTAAAATTTTCATCCTCGCGCAATTAACAAACTGTCATGTTCGATCTTTATGATAAATCTTATACCATGGATTTACAGGATTTTAATACTGCATGCAAACTCCCACAATGGGATAGTGCTAGTGAACCTAGCAAATCTGAGCTTACAAATTTTCTTGCTAGTATTACAGTGGGGGAATCTAGATATAACACAAGCCACCATAGGGACCATTCATTTTCCCGCTATAAACAGTAAATATGAAGCATGGCACATGTGTGTACCTGATCTTAGCATTCTTAGGAGCGCTGTTTTTGGAGATAAACAATACAACTTGGGGGATAATGTTGCACGTAGGTTGCATAATAATCGTATTCATGGAGATTTCTTTGGTGGAATTTATGCAACTCGTATAGCTAACTTTCTTGAGATACCCATACGTGGAGATGATATTGAGTTGCCTCCTTCTTATCTAGATTATGAAGCTATGGTTCGCCATCAGTTTGTTGAGAGGAACGATCAGTTCCTCCAGTATCAACTAATCTTTGACAGACGACGCACCTATCATGTCACTCTCCCTGCTCCTACTTTCTTTGACTTTCAGGGAAAAGAGAGATATGTTATAACCAGGGAGGAGGCGACCGAGTATGAGAGGAGGGCGGAGACAGCTCGCCTTCAAGCTATAGCTCATCAGGCGATTGCCTCTGCATCTCAGTACGACCCCAGCTACAACTTTGGATATCCGCCAGGCCAGCCGTGGCCTGACACCAACTTAGGACAAAAGCCTAAGCTTGGGGGTGTACGTATTTCTCATCGACATTACATTCATGCTCATACACTCATGCTAGTTGTCAGTGGTCATACTTTTTCATTGTAATATCCATGCTGGTTTATTTCCCTTTTTATGCTTTCCTCTCGTGTGTTTGATAAACCTTAAGAAAAAACAAAAAAATAGTTGTAGCTTTTAGTTAGTGTACCTTCCATGCTTGTAGTGGTAGTAATTAAAAAGAAAACCCAAAAAGATTTCTCGTTCTTCTTTTGCTTGTTGGGAACTTTCCCGTGTAAATAGTTTCATTTATTTTCTTTCCTTTGGGGGTCGAGAGGAGAAGACCATGATGAAAATGTTGAGTGGCACTTATATGCATTATTGTTGATCTAACAAAGAGCCCATATTACCTTGTCTTCTCTCTTGAATTGAATGCTTGCAGATTCCATCTTAGTCCAATGCACGTGCACTATTATTATTATCGACACTATTCGGTCATGCAAGTGAAAGGCAATAATGATGATTATATGATGAACTTATTGAGATGAGAAAAGCTGGTATGAACTTGACGTCTCTTGTTTTTGTAAGTATGATTAGTTCATCGTTCCTGATTCAGCCTATTATGATAGAAACATATTTGCTATGAAAATTAGAGATTATAGTTGCTTATGCCATGCTTAATTAGCTAGGAGCTTATAATGGTTTACCTTGCGTGCCAACATGCTATTAAAATGGTTATGATGTGGTATGATAGGGTGGTATCCTCTTTTGAATGATTCGAGTGGCTTGACTTGGCACATGTTCATGCATGTAGTTGAAACAAAATCAACATAGCCTCTATGATAGTTATGTTCATGGTGCATTATATCCTACTCATGCTTGCTTTCAGTGTTGATTAGTTTTAATGCATGTTCATGACTGTTGTCGCTCTCTAGCTGGTCGCTTCCCAGTCTTTTTCTAGCCTTCACTTGTACTAAGCGGGAATACTGCTTGTGCATCCAATTCCATAAACCCCAAAATTATTCCATATGAGTCCACCATACCTACCTATATACGGTATCTACTTGCCGTTCCAAGTAAATTTGTATGTGCCAAACTCTAAACCTTCAAATAAACATTCTGTTTTATATGCTCGAATAGCTCATGTATCAACTGGGGCTGTCTGTATCTTCCATGCTAGGCGGGTTATTCTCAAGAGGAGTGGAATCCACTCCTCACTCATGAGAAAATGGCTCGTCATCGGGATGCCCAGTCCCATGCTTTATGCAAATCAAATCAAAATAACTGCAAACAAAACTCCCCCGGGACTCTTGTTAGTTGGAGGCACTTGTTGTTTCGAGCAAGCCATGGATTGATGGTTGCTGGTGGAGGGGGAGTATAAACTTTACCATTTTGTTTGGGAACCTCCTATAATGTGTGTAGCATGGAAGATATCGAGATCTCTCGGTTGTTATGTTGACAATGAAAGTATACTGCTCAAAATATTATTCATATCTATTTCAAAACCGAGCTTTGGCACCTCTACAAATCCCTGCTTCCCTCTGCGAAGGGCCTATCTATTTACTTTTATGTTGAGTCATCATCCTCTTATTAAAAAGCACCAGTTGGAGAGCACCGCTGTCATTTGCATCCATTACTATTAGTTTACATTGAGTATGACTTGACTGGATCTCTTTTACCATGAATTACAATGTATAGTCAGTCCTTGATCTTTATAGGTGCTCTGCATTTATGTTTTGCGGTCTCAGAAAGGGCTAGCGAGATACCATCCTGTTATATCATATCATGATTATTTTGAGAAAGTGTTGTCATCCGAGATTTATTATTATTGCTCGCTAGTTGATTATGCCATTGATATGAGTAAACATGAGACCTAAGTGCTATTGTGAATATGGTTAGTTCATAATCTTTGCTGAAAACTTGAATGCTGGCTTTACATATTTACATCAACAAGAGCAAACAAAGTTTGTAAAAGTGTTTCTTTATCACTTTCAGTTTATCAACTGAATTGCTTCTGGACAAGCAAAGGTTTAAGCTTGGGTGAGTTGATACGTCTCCGTCGTATCTACTTTTACAAACACTTTTGCCCTTGTTTTGAACTCTAACTTGCATGATTTGAATGGAACTAACCCGGACTGGCGATGTTTTCAGCAGAATTGCCATGGTGTTATTTTTGTGCAGAAACAAAAGTTCTTGGAATGACCTTAAAATCAACGGAGAATTATTTTGGAATATATAAAAAATACTGGAAGAAAGATCTACGTTAGGGGGCCCACACCCTGTCCACGAGGGTGGGGGGAGTGCCCTACCCCATTGGGCACGCCCCCTGCCTCGTGGGCCCCCTGACGCTCCACCGACCTCAACCTTGACTCCATATATTCACTTTCAGAGAGAAAAAAACTCTGGGAGAAGGATTCATCATGTTTTACGATACGGAGCCGCCGCCAAGCCCTAAACTCTCTCGGGAGGGCTGGTCTGGAGTCCGTTCGGGGCTTCGGAGAGGGGAATCCGTCGCCATCATCATCATCAACCTTCCTCCATCACCAATTTCATGATGCTCACCGCCGTGCGTGAGTAATTCCATCATAGGCTTGCTGGACGGTGATGGGTTGGATGAGATTTATCATGTAATTGAGTTAGTTTTGTTAGCGTTCGATCCCCAGTATCCACTATGTTCTGAGATTGATGTTGCTATGATTTTGCTCTGCTTAATGCTTGTCACTAGGGCCCGAGTGCCATGATTTCAGATCTGAACCTATTATGCTTTCATGAATATATGTGAGTTCGTGATCCTATCTTGCAAGTCTATAGTCACCTATTATGTGTTATGATCCATTAACCCCGAAGTGACAATAATCGGGATACTTACTGGTGATGACCGTAGTTTGAGGAGTTCATGTATTCACTATGTGTTAATGCTTTGGTCCGGTACCCTATTAAAAGGAGGCCTTAATATCCATTAGTTTCCAATAGGACCTGTTGTTCATGAAGCGGACAGCTACCCCATTATGAAGCGGATGCCACCTTCTGTGCATGACACGGAAGGCCTGCTGTTCATGAAGCATGGTTGTGTCTTCAGTGCGCACTGTTGTGGATCTAAGACTGATAGTAGAATGGGGGTAGGTATGAGGAGGCAAGATCCTAGCTATCGCGAAGTTGTACACATGAGTTTTACGAGTTCAGGCCCTTCGCGAAGTAAGTAACAACCCTACGTCTCGATGCCCGGAGGCGGTCGACTGGATTATGTATGTGTGTGTTTACAGGGAGTGCGAACCCTTGTGCTAGTGGAGAGGGGTGGCTTATATAGAGTGCGCCTAGACCCCAACGAGCCCACGTTACAAGTGTTTTAAGGTACATCAAGAGGGGGGCGTTACTGGTATCGCTACCAATCAAGTGACATAAATGCCTATTAAGTCTATGAAGTAAATGTGTGACCGTTGTCGTGCAGAGTGACTTTAGGTCTTCTATACGTCGAGTGATAATTGTTGTGTCGAGTGACTTTGAATCTGCCGAGTGGAATGCTTTGTAGTCGAGTGATGATGCTATCCCCTGAATGCTACTGGTTTTGAGATGGTGTCCTAGGGGAGGCTGTCTAGGTCAGGCATGTGACCCTACCCTAGGTACATAGCTTCATCATTAGCCCCCCGAATGGTACAGGGCTTGAGTGGAGAAGGAGTTGAGAACACCTCCGATTCAATTTTCGCGCTCCGGAAGCATCTGATTGGGACCACCCGAGCAATCATGATGACTTCAACTTCTTTTTCAGTCGCGTTGATCCATTCTTTGTTCTGCCGAGTGAACTTTTACTGCTATGCTTCGAGCGCTGATATGGGAAAAATCTTCCATCTGACAGGTTGCTCTGCCGCTCGCGGATATTATGGGATTCGAATTTTGGGAAGTGCGCTGGGCGGAGGAGGACGTGGTAATTGGGTTGGATTAGGCAGGGCCGCCTCGATCGCTACGCCACCCTTTTTGCCATGTATCGTGCGCGCGACTGTTGCGGGATTTGATAGGATCGCCCAAACCCACAGGACAGCCACTCGGAAACGGCCTCATATAAGGTGCCGGATTGGGGGTTTTGCACAGTGTGTTCCCATTCTTCTTCTTTCTCCCTCGTTTTCTCCGCCACATCCACCTCTGCGCCCGGTGCCACCGCTCTGCTCGAGCTCCGCCCGCTGCAACGGGGAAGGAGAAGATGGTGTCCTTGGAGCGCACGAAGAAGGCGACGGCGAAGGGGAAGAAGTCCAGCCGGGGCGGATCTTCGTCGAGGTCCGGCCTGCCGCGCGGCTGGATCCAAGGCGACTGGATTTGGTCGACGATTTGTCAAGACGACATTGACGATCTGGTTGAGGGGGGACTGATTCCCCACGAATCGGCACGGCTCCCGGAGGGCGAGACCGAGCCACACCCGTAGGAGGGTGAGTGCGTCCTCCTCGCCACCCATGTTGACCGCGGATTTTCTTTGCCTCCGCATCCTTTTTTCCGAGGCTTCTTGAACTTCTTTGGAGCACATCTCCACCACTTTTCCCACAACACCATCGTGTACCTCACTGCCTATGTGTCCATGTGCCAGAATTTCTTAGGTTGTAGGCCACATTGGGGCCTCTTCAAGCACATTTTCACGTGTCCTTCCCAGTCGGTCAAGAAGGCCAACCTGAGTGATGAGAGGACACATGTGAACCAGATGTGTGGGGGTCTTGGGATTCAAATAAGAGGTAAAAGCACTTTCCCAGCCATGATCCTTCCTGAGTTAGTCCGAGGGTGGCAGTCGACTTGGTTCTATTGCGAAGACCAGCTGACTCCAGGTCAGTCGACTGGACTTCCTCCCTTCTCCATGGCTCGGGTCGAGAAGCCCTCCACCTTGAAAGTGATCCCGGAGGAGAAAGCGCAGGTGAAGGTGTTGGTCGAGCGGGTGGTCCAACTCGTCCGTGATGGCGTGACTGGCATGGATCTGCTGGAGGTCTTCCTTAAACGACGTATTCATCCGCTTCAAGCTCGTGACCATCCGATGTGGATGTATTCGGGCATTGATGATTCCACTCGGATCCACCCAGAAGAGGTCGACAAGGACACGATGGAGAAGTGGCTGAGAGCTATGACTGGAAAGAAGGAAAACCCCAGGGGGTCTAGAAGAGTACCTCCACTCAAAAACTCGTGCCAACCAGACAAGGTCCAACTCTAAACTGCCTAGTGTTCTCTTGATTTATCATGTAACTGCTTTTTGTCAACCGACTGATTTTCTGCTTCGCTTGTTGCCTTTCAGGCCCTTACTGAAATGTAATCTATGCCCAACATGGAGCAGGAGCAGGATCCGGAGGTGGAGGCGAGCGGAGGCGAGAGCGGCGAGTGGCACTCTGATGAAGAGGAGGACGAGGAGAGTGACGACCCGAGTGATGAAGAAGAGGTCGACTCACCTCCCCGTAGGGAAAACGATCCAAGCACACTCATGACCCGGCAAGCATCCATGACAAAGCGACCGCACCAGCTGGGAAGTCGTCGAAGCGCCCTCGGACGTCTTCTCGAGTGCCGACTGAGAGGGCACTAAAGCAACCAAAAGTTGCACCGTCTCCAACGCCGAAACAACTGAAAGCTGCATCGTCAAAACTGTCGAAGGCCTTGCTCAAGATCAAAGTGTCCATTCCTACTATTTCCGGGTAATAATCAGACCTGATTTCTTGGTTTAGTATGAGTCAAATTTTGGTCGACCCACCGTGATAGGCATGACCAACTGAATCTTGAAATTTGCAGTGCTGCTACCTGCGGGACTTCCACCCACAAGTATGAAGATGAAGAAATGGAAGATGCAGTCACTTCCAACCCGGGTACAACTCTCGTAATCCTGGCTTCGGTTACTCGGTCGATTAAATTCTGACGATTGATCTGGAGTCGACTGGTCTTTTTTGCAGCTCCTCCCAATGTCATTGAGCTTCCAGGTGACGATGAATACGTGCCACTAAGGGCCAGGAGGAACAAGAAGGCATTAGCTGGCAAGACATCCCAATCGGTGCTGGCAGCAGAGCCAGCGGTTCAATAGCCTAAAGATGTGATTCGAGATTCTGTTACTTTTGCTGATCCAGTATCGAGTGAACACCCCACATCGTCGACCGTACCAGTGCTTGCTTCCACCATCCAGCTTCATGCCTCGGAACTTCAAGCTGCTGCGTCTGGACCGTCAGTCCCATTCTTCACTACTCATCACATTCCGGAAAGCCAAGCAGACGCCACTGCAGAAGCCATTCGCCAAGATGGCCTAATGATGGAGCGAGTGAAGGTGGTGCACGAAAACAGTCAGGCTACTTACGACGCTAGCTCGGCCCTTCGAGCCAATGTCCAGGTAAGTTGGCTTCTGACTGAACTTGTTCTATTAGGATATGCTACCTGAGAACTTTTCTCCCTGCAATTTCTTGTTATCCTACACTTCACCTCTGTGCATCCAGTGGGTGTTTGGCATATTTATTTTTTTTCTTCTTCCACTCGGTCTGGGCAGATCATGTCGAGTGGAACCTGAATTAGTGGGGGCACGATAAGTGCACCCACTGGGTGTAGTCCCCAAGACCGCAGTCGACTACTGGCAGTTGGTTGGGGTCTGAGTATGTCTTTTTTTTCTTCCACTCGGTCTGGGCGGACCATGTCGAGTGGAACCTGAATCATTGGGGGCACGACAAGTGCACCCACTAGGTGTAGTCCCCGAGACTACTGTAGGATGTTGGATTCTGTAGTAGTCTTAAAGTTTTATTCACTCGGAAGTAAATGATCTTTGATCTTGTCCATTGACATGTCTTTTGCTCATTGTAGAAATCATGTGCGCTTATCTCCAAGTTTGCTGAATTCGAGGAAACACAGAGAGAACTCAACCTTGACTTGGAGCTGGCCCATCAGAACTTGAAAAAGGCTAAAGATGAAGTGGCTGGTACGAAAGGTAACGACCTGTCGACTTCTTATTTTGACTTCAACTATCTCTTTGTTCTTCTGTCTGACCCGAGTGTATATCTTGCAGAGAAAATGAGGCTGGCTCTGGTGAAGAAGGACCTTGATCTTGCAGCTACGCAAAAGGAGGCTCAGGAGAAGACTAAACTTGCTGACAAAAAGCTGGCTTCGGTCTGTGCACTAGCAGAGGAAATAACCAAGCTGAAGACGTCTCTTACCGAGTCCAACTGAGAGGCGACTTATCTGAAGAAGGATAAGGTGACTCTGAACGAGCAACTGGAAAGCATGTCTCGTTGGAGAAACGACCTGGAACTTATCTGAAAGCACTTGCCAAGAAGCTCTTCCTTATGCTCGAAGGTACTTTTCTTTATCCGACTGATTCACTGTTTGCAAGTCATCATGAACCGGTCGACTCATTAACTCCTTGAATCTGTAGAATTCTACCAAAACTTTGAAGAGGAAACCGGGCGGATCGAGACAGGCCTGGACCCTATCCTTTCTCCAGTCGGCAATGAGGCTACCATGCATGTGCTCCTACTAGAATCTCGTGTTGCCAGCGTTACAAGCTATCTTGCTCGCCTGAAGGTGGCGGTGTCGCGCATTGATACATCACTCTGGCCAAGGGCAGCGTTTCAAAATGACATCGAGTCTCTGATGACTCGACTCAATGAGGATCCTGGTCGAGTGCAGGAATGGAATAAAGTCTTCTGCCTGATGCGGAGCTAACGTGGCACTGTCGCTGGTTAGGGTCCACTACAAAGAAGCTTGAGAAGAGAAGCTGGCGGCGCTCAAGGTTGCCAATACCAAAACGCATGACTTCCATTGCTTCTGCCACTCGGATCGCTGACGGAATTGACCTGGACGAGTTCGTCGAGCCTACAAGACCTCCTCCTGCAGAGTAAACAAACTTTACACCTCGCCTTAAATTTTCCTCGGAATGCCAAGTTGTTTTGTAACCGTTAAACTCCTTTGGTCCTGATGCCCAAGTACTTTTATCTTCGTTCTATAACTTTAAGATTTATTCGAACTTAGTTTATCTTCTGAATGTTCTTGCGTTTTCATTCGAGTGGAACTTGGTCTTCACTAAGAATATTCTTTGTACTTGAGATGCAATTCTGAGGAGGATGTCCCAGTCGATCTGCACTTCATCGTCCTTGCGGATGAGGATGGAGCGCATGTTGTATTTGTGTCGTAGCTCCGAAGAGAAGGTTGTAGTCGACCTTCACCTCATCATCCCTACGGATGAGGATGGAGCGCACATAGTATTTGTGGCGTAGCTCCGAAGAGAAGGTTGCAGTCGACCTGCTCCTCATCGTCCTTCCGGATGGGGATGGAGCACACATTGTATTTGTGGTGCAGCTCTGAACAGAAGGTTGCAGTCGACCTGCACCTCATCGTCCTTGCGCAAGGGGATGTGTTTCAAACTTAGACGAGTACTGGATTGTAGCTAAGCCCCCGAGTGTGAGTGTTGTTCATCACTCGGTAGGATTTTCTAAACTTAGGCGAGTATTGGACTATAGCTAATCCTCCGAGTGAGAGGGTTGCTCACCACTCGGTAGGCTTTTTTCAAACTTAGGCGAGCACTGGACTGCAGGTAAGCCCCCGAGTGAGAGGGTTGCTCACCACTCGGTAGGATTTTTCAAACTTAGGCGAGTATTGTACTGTAGCTAAGCCTCCGAGTGAGAGGATTGCTCACCACTCGGTAGGATTTTTCAAACTTAGGCGAGTACTAGACTGCAGCTAAGCCTTCGATTGAGAGGGTTGCTCACCACTCGGTAGGATTTTTCAAACTTAGGCGAGTACTGGACTGCAGCTAAGCCCCCGAGTGAGAGGGTTGTTCACCACTCGGTAGGATTTTCCAAACTTATGTGATTACTGGACTGCAGCTAAGCCTCCGAGTGAGAGGGTTCCTCATCACTGGGTAGGATTTTTCAAACTTAGGCGAGTACTGGACTGCAGCTAAGCCTCCGAGTAAGATGGTTTCTCACCACTCGGTTGGATTTTTCAAACTTAGGCAAGTACTGGACTACAGCTAAGCCTCCGAGTGAGAGGGTTGCTCACCACTCAGTAGGATTTTTTTACACTTAGGCGAGTACCTGACTGCAGCTAAGCCCCCGAGTGAGAGGGTTGCTCACCACTCGGTAGGATTTTTTAAACTTAGGCGAGTACTGGACTGCAGCTAAGCCCCCGAGTGAGAGGGTTGCTCACCACTCGGTAGGATTTTTTACACTTAGGCAAGTAACGGACTGCAGCTAAGCCCCCGAGTGAGAGGGTTGCTCACCACTCGGTAGGATTTTTTCCACTTAGGCGAGTACTAGACTACAGCTAAGCCCCCGAGTGAGAGGCTTGCTCACCACTCGGTAGGATTTTTAACACTTAGGCGAGTACTGGACTGCAGCTAAGCCCCCGAGTGAAAGGCTTGCTCACCACTTGGTAGGATTTTTCAACCTTAGGCAAAACGGATTCGCAGCTAAGCCTCCGATTGAGAGGGTTGCTCACGACACAGTATGATTTTTCAAACTTAGGTGAAACGGATTCGAAGCAAAGCCTCCGAGTGAGAGGGTTGCTCACCACTCGGTAGGTTTTTCAAACTTAGGCGAAACGGATTCGCATCTAAGGCACCCACTAGGGGATTTAGAACATATAAAAAGGAAACAACAATCACTTAAGAGACTGTAAAACTGTGTCTTTGATAATCAAATTAAAGGGTATTGCTTATTACATCTCAACATTCTGAATGCTTAAGTGTAAAAGGGGTGGAGCAGCTGCGCATTTCAAGCGCGTGGTTCCTCTTTCTTGTGCTCGACGTTGTATAAGTGGTATGCTCCGTTGTGGAGCACTCTGGTTATAATGAAGGGGCCTCCCCAAGTAGGAGCGAGTTTGTGTGATTTCTGTTGATCCACTCGAAGGACCAAGTCTCCTTCTTGAAATGCTCGACCCCTCATGTTTCTGGCGTGGAATCAACGCAGGTCTTGCTGATAAATGGTCGACCGGATCAGGGCCATCTCTCTTTCCTCTTCTAGGAGATCAACTGCGTCTTGCTGAGCCTGTTCTGCTTCATCTTCTGAGAAAAGCTTGACTTTGGGTGCGTTGTGAAGCAAGTCACTCGGAAGAACAGCTTCAGCTCCATAGACCAAGAAGAATGGAGTTCGGCCAGTTGACCGATTAGGAGTTGTCCTTGAGCCCCAAAGCACTGATGAAAGTTCATCGACCGACGCGCCTGCCGCGTGCTTGAGATCACACATCAGTCGGGGTTTCAGTCCTTTGAGAATCAATCCGTTTGCTGTTTCAGCTTGTCAATTCAACTAGGGATGGGCGACTGAAGCGTAGTCAACCCGAGTGCCTTGGGAAGCACATAAGGCTTTGAACTCATCAGAATCGAAGTTCGACCCATTGTCAGTGATTATGCTATGCGGAACACCATATCTGAATGTTAACTCTCTGATGAAACTGACCGCAGTACTGGCTTGAAGACTTTTGATAGGTTTGGCTTCAATCCATTTGGCGAACTTGTCGACTGCCACGAGTACCTGAGTGAAGCCGCTCCTACCCGTTCTCAGAGGTCCCACCATGTCCAAACCCCAAACGGCGATGGGCCAGACAAGTGGAATGGTCTTCAGGGCTGACGCAGGCTTGTGAGACATGTTGGAGTAAAACTGGCAACCTTCACATTTGTCGACTATTTCTTGTGCCATCTCATTTGCCCGAGGCCAATAAAATGTTGTTCGGTATGCTTTGGCCACAATGGTCCGAGATGATGCATGGTGACCACATGTCCTCAGTATGCTTTGGCCACAATGTCTCGACCTTTCTCTGGTGTTATGCATTTTTGGCTGACTCCAGTTACACTTTCTCTGAACAGCTGCCCTCTTATCACAAAAAAGCGTCCTCTGGGAGTTCCTTCCTCGGCGGACGATCTGTCGGGCTTCTTCTTTGTCCTCTGGGAGTTCCTTCCTAAGGATGTATGCGATGTACGACACTGTCCAGTCGGGAGTGATGACCAAAACCTCCATGATCAAGTCGACCACGGCCGGGACATCGACTTCATTCGGATCAGCGGCGCTCTTTGGTTGCGGGGCTCTTTAGTGAAAGGATCTTCTTGGACTAAAGGTGTATGAATATGTTCCAAAAACACATTACTGGGAATGGCTTCCCTCTTGGAACCTATCTTTGCCAAATCATCCGCTGCTTGATTTTTTAGTCGGGGTATGTGATGGAGTTCTAAACCCTCAAACTTCTTCTCTAACTTTCTCACTTCATTGTAGTTTTCAGTCATAGCCAGGCTTCTGACGTCCCACAACTTCATCACTCGATTCACCACCAAATCTGAGTCGCCGTACACCATGAGGCGACGGACGCCGAGTGAAATGGTCATACGCAACCCATACAAAAGTGCCTCATATTCAGCTTCATTGTTGGAGGAATCAAAATGAATTTGGAGAACATAGCGGAGCTTGTCACCTCGGGGGGATACTAATAATACCCCAGTGCCAGAACCATTCAGCATCTTAGATCCATCAAAGAACATGGTCCAATGGTCTGAGTGAATCTGAGTCAGCAGTTGCTGTTCGATCCACTCGGCGAGGAAATCCGCTATTGCCTGGGACTTGATAGCTTTCTTTGCCTCAAACTTGATATCCAAGGGAAGGAGTTCAATCGCCCATTTTGCCACTCGACCAGTTGCATCTCTGTTGTTCAGAATTTTTGACAATAGTGCATCGCTGACGATTGTAATGGAGTGATGAGAGAAATAATGTGCAACCTTCTTTGTGGTCATGTAAATCCCATAAACAAGCTTCTGATAATGTGGATATCTTTGTTTGGATGGAATTAAAACTTCAGAAACATAATATACTGGGCGCTGAACTTTATAGGTTTTTCCTTCTTCTTCCCGCTCGACCGTGAATACTATACTGACAAGTTGTCCAGTGGCTGCAATGTAAAGCAGTAGAGGCTCCTTGTTGATTGGGGCAGCGAGCACCGGCTGGATGGAAAGCAGGGCTTTGAGATCTTCAAACATTGCATCAGCTTCAGGAGTCCACTCGAACTTGTCGGATTTCTTCATCAGTCAGTAAAGAGGCAATGCCTTTTCACCGAGGCGAGAAATGAATCGACTCAAGGCGGCCAAACAACCAATAAGTTTCTGGACATCATGCACACGCACAGGGCGCTTCATCCGGAGTATGGCACCAACTTTCTCTGGGTTCGCGTTGATCCCTCGTTCAGAAACGAGGAAGCCGAGTAACTTTCTGCCAGGAACTCCGAAAGTGCACTTTGATGGGTTAAGCTTGATATCTTATCTTCTCTGGTTGGCAAAGGTTTCAGCAAGGTCAGTGAGTAGGTCGGAACCATTACGCGAATTGACCACAATGTCATCCATGTATACTTCCACATTCCGACTGATTTGAGTGAGCAGCACATCTGAATCATCATCATGAATGTGGCCCCGGCATTCTTGAGACCGAATGGCATGGTGACATAACAAAAGCGCCCGAATGGAGTGGTGAAAGCTGTTTTTATCTCATCGGGTCCAGAAGGTCGGATCTGATGGTACCCGGAATAGGCCTCTAGGAAACACAAACGCTCACACCCCGTAGTCAAATTGACAATTTGGTCGATGCTGGGGAGAGGAAAATAATCTTTCGGGAAGGCCCGATTGATATGCCTGAAGTCAATGCACATGCGAAGTGAGTCGTCTTTCTTGGGGACCATAACAACATTGGCGAGCCACTCGGAGTGGTAAATCTCTCGGATGAACTCAACTGCCAGGAGCCGAGCCACTTCCTCACCAATTGCTTTTCTCTTTTGTACGGCCGACCGTCGGAGATGTTCCTTGACTGGTTTTACTTTCGGGTCGACTCGCAAACGATGCTCACCCAGTCCCCTGGGTACACCCGATAGGTCAGAAGGTTTCCATGCAAACATGTCCCAGTTCTCACAGAGGAACTGGATGAGCGCTTCTTCCTATTTGCTGTCGAGTGAAGTTGAGATATGAGTAGGAGCAGCATTAGGATCGGTCGAGTGAATATGAATCGGCTTGGTTTCACCGGACGACTGAAATGCAGAATCAGTGGCAGGCTTCTTGGAGCGCCGAAAATCACTCGGATGTACATTTTTCTGGTATTCTTGCATTTCGACTGCCGCCATTTGTGCATCGGCGATTTTTGAGCCCTTCTGGAAGCACTCTTCTGCCTTCTGCCGATTGCCAGTGATAGTGATCACTCCTCTGGGACCAGGCATTTTCAATTTGAGGTACACGTAACACGGTCGAGCCATGAAACATGCATAGGCAGGCCTACCCAGAATGGCATGATAAGCACTCTTGAAATCCACTACTTCGAATGTCAACTTTTCTTTGCGGTAATTCTTGGAATCACCGAAAACCACATCAAGGGCGATCTGGCTGAGTGATTCAGCCTTCTTGCCGGGTATAATGCCATGGAAACTCATATTACTTTCGCTGAGCTTGGACATCTCGGAATCCCCATTCCCTTCAAGGTTTTAGCATAAAGGATATTCAGGCCGCTACCACCATCCATCAGCACTTTAGTCAGTCGAGTGCCTTCAACAACTGGGTCGACCACCAACGCTTGCCTCCTAGGGGTGGCTATACGTGTTGGATGGTTAGACTAGTCGAATGTGATGGCAGTCTGGGACCACTTCAAATAACTTGGTGTTGCCAGAGCAACCATGTTCACTTCTCTGTTGATAAATTGCAATGGACTTTTGCTCTCAACATCAGCAAAAATCATCATAGTGGAGTTGACGTTGGGAAAACCGTCATCATCCTCTTCCTCGTCCTCATCCTTGTCCGACTCCTTTTCCTTCTCCTTGGGCTGTTTCTCTCGGAACTACTGGATCAGGAGTCGACACTGCCGAGTGGTGTGCTTGGGATAAATCAGATTACCCTCTTCATCTTTCTTTGTGTGAATGTGACATGGCAAATCCAACACATCATTTCCGTCTTGATCTTTCACTTTCTTGGGATTCTAGGGCCCTTTGGGCTTCCCCTTGAACTTTCCTTGAGCCATAACTAAAGCCTCGCCAGGAACAACTGGCTCGGCCTTACGCTTCTGTTTCCGATTGGAAGTACCTCCACCGGTGTCCTGGGCAACTGTTTTGTGCTTGCCACTCCGGAGTCGGTCTTCCTCTTCGCCGTTAGCGTATTTGGTGGCAACGTCCATCATCCGAGTCAGGGACATATCTCCTGTCCGACCGAATTTCAGATTCAACTACCGATACATGACGCCTTCCTTGAAGGCACAGATTGCTTGGTGATCTGACACATTCTCCACTCTATGGTGTAACGTGATCCATCTCTGGATATAGTCTCTCAGGGTTTCATTCAGTTTTTGTACACAACTCCGCAATTCAGTCAACCCCACTGGTCACTTGCAAGTACCTTCAAAAGTCCTTACAAACACTCGAGCGAGTTCCTCCCAACTGAATATACTGCCGGGTGCCAACTGGTTCTGCCATGCCCTGGCCGAGCCTTCCAACATCAGAGGAAGGTGTTTCATGGCGACTAGATCATTGGCAGCACCAATTTGTACAGCAACTCCGTAGTCCTCAAGCCAAGTGTCAGGCTTAGACTCACCCGTAAACTTGCTGACTCGAGTCGCCAACCTGAAATTGGGAGGAATCGCTGCAGCCCTGATGGCTCTACTGAAACACTCGGGACCTGAAACGTGCACTCTACTGCTAGTCGGATAATCTTTGTCATGGCCTTCTCTGTGTGCTATGTTCCTGTCAACCAGACCTTGAACGAGAATAGATCTCGCATCAAAGTCTGGCTCCCTTGGGTCGACTGGTATTCCTCGCTCGGTGCTTTGAGGGCTTTTTTCATCACACCGACGAGGCACATATGACCCACTCCTCGGAGGAGGCATGGGCACTCGACATCGGTCATCGCGGCCGAGGTGGTGATCATATTGCTCATGGTTTCTGTACTGATCTTGCCTGTGACCACGTCCTTCACGCCGCGGGGGCGATCTTGGGCTGTGGGCCAACTGTACTGTATCTACTACCATAGGCCTGCTATGAATCCTATTCCGCGACTGAGACACTGCTGTGTTCTGTTCTCCAGCTACTCGGAGCAAGGCCCGGATCTGCATCAAACCCCTGCCTGCCTCCGACTGGGAAGGCTGGATTGACTCTGCTATTCGGGCTGCGGCTGTGAGATTTTGAATCGGAGTGCGTTATACCTGAGTTTGAGGCGGAAAAGCTACCGTTGACTGGATTCAGGGATCCGCTGCCGAGCACGCTCGTCGAGTGCATGCTACAGGTTCTCCAGTCGAGTGTGCTCAGCCAAGTTGGCCAGGCGCGCTTCCTCCAAGGCCCAGGCCTCGGGGGTTTCTCCAACGATAGGAGTGTGAAGTGCATCCATGTTGCGCCGGCGAAGCTCTTCCCTCTGCTGCGAAGAAAGGGGCTCGGGGTGGTACTCCTCGTGAACGCGCGACGGATCGCCGCCGCCATCACCACCGTCGTTGCGGGGGAAGCCAGGAGGACTGGGTGGTCCGTCGACCATCAAAACTTCTGTCGCGGGATCGCTGCTGTCACCCTCGGATGCAGTCTCGACGGAGCCAGTCGACAAGTCGAACATCACTACAAAAAAAGACACATCGGTGACATGCTGGGCCGAACGAATTTTTTTTCTGTCATACATATGACACTTTTATGATGATAATTGTGACAAAACCCGGTATCATCATAGATGTGGTGGGCTCCTACTTCTATGACAAAAAATCATGACAGAAAATGGGCTTTACATCCTGGGTGGGCCAGAGACGCACCTGCATGACATTCTTTGGGCCGTCCATGACGGAACAAACCGTGGTAGAAGCAAGGGCGAGGAAAATTTTGGGGAGTTCCCGGTTACGGTGGGAGGTCGGGGGCCGAGCGATCCGCGTTTCTCTCGTACACGTATGCGCGTGTGTGCGAGGCGTTGGCTCTAACTGAACCCGAGCGAGGCGTTGGGCTCTAACTGAACCCGAGCAATTGCACTGCAGGCTACGCGTTACTGAACCCGAGCGATCGATTGATGACTACTAACTGAACCCGATCGAGCGATTCCTTCGCTACTGCTGCTAACTGAAGCCGATCGATGCTGCCTCTGGATGAACAGTGAGCGTTGCGGGGGGGGGGGGGGGGGGGGGGTTGGATGAATAGTTCCCTATGGGGGTGGATGAACAGGACCCCGTGGTGTTGCCTCTGGATGAACAGGACCCCGATCGATCGAGCCGGTTGGGGCTGGATGAACAGGACCGCATAGAGGGCTGGATGACCAGGACCATCCCGTGGAGGGCGGGTTGAACAGTAGATGGTGGAGGGAAGGATGACAGTAGCCCGTGGAGGGGTGGTTGAACAGGAGCCCGTGGAGAGGGCTGGTTGAACAGTAGCCGGTGGAGTTGCGCGCGGTGGAGGCTGGATGAACAGGAGCCCGTGGATGAACAGTCGCATGTGGAGGCTGGAGGAAGTCGACGGTGGATGAACAGTAGCCCGTGGAGGCTGGAGGGGGTCGACGGTGGAGATGAACAGTATCCCGTGGAGTCCCGTTTTACGGTACGCCACACCCCTCCTGATGAACAGGACCCCCGTTTCGACCGTAGTGCTCCAACACAAGTTCGTTTCGTCCGTTTTGCGGTACGCCACACCCCTCCCGATCCACATGACCCCCATTTCGACCGTAGGAGGTCCGTTTCCTCTGTTTTTCGGTACGCCAGACCCCTCCCGATGAACAGGATCCCGTTTCGAACATGGCCGGTCGAACACAAGGTTGTTTCCTCCGTTCTGCGGTACGCCAGGCCTCGTTTCCATCGCCTGTTCCATCCAAGCCCTCCCGATGAACACGACACATTCCGTTTCCTCCCCATGAACACGACGCATTCCGTTGCCTCACCATGAACACGACGACGATGCTGTTTCTCCGTTCCGACCTAGCCATGTACACGAGCCCTCGCCGTACGTATGCGCAAGTAGGCATTCGAGACCCCGCCCGTATGTACACATACGTGGCCGTATTTTCTTTCTTGCACCCTGGCCGCCTCTACTACGACATGTGCGCGCCTCTACATCCACCAGTATATATGTACATACACGTTCGCGACTAGAATGACAACGCTACGTACGCTTCGACCAGGTGGGTCCCGACTGTCAGGCACTTCCTTGCGTGCGAAGATGTAGCTGGTGGGTCCCAGAAGTCAGGGGGGCGAAATACGGTGGCCCGTCCAGTGGGTCCCCGCTGTCAGGTGTAGGAATAATTATTTTGCACGTAATAAGGAGGCACTTCCTTGCTACGACTGTGGACCCAGCTATCAGCCTCTCCACGTACAGTCCACGTCCGATGGAAGTCGTTCCTTGACCACGTTGACCATGCCGCCCTGAGAGCACCAGGGTGGTGGACGACGGCGACGCCTAGGAAGGGGACGACGCGGAGCCGGGGAAGACGCGGCAGTGGATGCCCACGAGTAGAGGAGTACGAGGGTTCACTGGTTCGCTGCGGTGTGAGGCTGCCGTCGCCGCAGAATAACAGGGGGTGTGGGTGAGTAGAGGGATGGCGTGGCCAGCGGTGGGAGTAGTAGGGGGCGGTGAGGCCTCCGCCGCATCGCAGCCGGCCACGGGAGGTAGGAGCACAAGGCACGACCGGCGCTGGTTTGGGTGGCTGGAGCAAGAAGATCAGAGGTTGAAGAAACACTACGGCCGTTGGATGGACATCGTACAGTCACTGGAGCTAGAATCGTGCATATTGACTAAGTTGACAAAGCCCTCCATCCCTGTCAACTCAGTAGGCCCACAAATCAGCCTCTCACCAAGGTGGGTCCCAGCTAGTAGGGGGTATTCATTTTTTTGTGCGTAATAAGGATGCACTTCCGGTGGGTCCGAGCTGACAGCAGGGGGAACGTTTTTTTCACGAAATATGGTGGCGTGTCGGGTGGGTCCCAGCAGTCAAGGGCAAAGGTTTTTTCGCGATATACTGGTGGGCGTCCGGTGGGTCCCTGCTGTCAGGTAGAGGAATAAATATTTTCCGCGTAATAAGGAGGCACTTCCTTGCAGCTGCCATGGACCTAGCTGTCAGCCTCTCCACATACAGTCGTTGACCACATTGACCACATTGACCACGCTGCACCGACAGCACCACGGCGGTGGACGATGGCGAGGCCTAGGAAGGGGACGACACAGAGCCAGGGAAGACGCGGTAGTGGATGCCCATGCGGAGAGGAGTATGAGGGTTCACTGGTTCGGCTGCGCTGCCGTCGCTGCAGAATAACAGGGGGTGTGGGTGAGTGGAGTGGAGGGATGGCCTGGCCAGCGGTGGGAGTAGTATGGGGGCGGTGAGGCCTCCGCGGCAGCAAAGCCGGCCACGGGAGGCGGGAGCAGGCGGCATGACCGGCGCTGCTTTGGGTGGCTGGAGCAAGAACACCAGAGGTTGAAGAAGCACTATGGCCATTGGATGGACATCGTACAGTCAGTCGAGCTAGAATCGTGCATATTGACTAAGTTGACAAAGCCCTTCGTCCCCGTCAACTTAGTAGGCCCACTATACTGGGTCCCAGCTAGCAGGGGGAGTATTCATTCTTTTGTGCGTAGTAAGTTGGCACTTCCTTGCGTGCGAAGATATAGCTGGTGGGTCCGAGCTGTCAGCGGCGGTAATGTTTTTTTCGCAAAATACAAAGGCCGTTTTGGTGGGTCCCAGATGTCAGGTAGAGGAAATCATTATTTTGCATGTAATAAGGAGGCATTTCCTTGCGTGCGGCTGTGGACCCAGCTGTCAGCCTCTCCACGTACAGTCCACTTCAGATGCATGTCGGTCGTTGACCACACTGACCACGCCACGCCGAGATGTCGGGACCGGTTTTTCGGGATATTAATTTCCAAAAAGCGGCCCTTGTGCTCACCAGCCCCAGGATTACTGTTAGCTGAGGAGACACCAACTTGTTACCGAAAAACCAAGCAAACTACAAAATATGTAGTACAAGACCATTCTAGCCTATGGGTACAACAATTGGTTTCTAGTGGTTGATGGCGGAAGCGGTTTGCGGATCATCGGCGTCTATGGGACTCCATTTCCCACAGGAACAGCTGACCAGGATAACTCCTATCTTCACGAGGCTGCTATCATCATTGTGTAGGTTCCGGGGTTGCCATCACAACGCTCCTCTCCATGCAAGAAATCTGGCCAGGACAATAGCCAGGGACAAGCCAGTGAGTACTTTGAATGTACTCGCAAACATTAAGAACACAGGTATAATATAGCCACTAATAATCATGCTTTGAAATATTCTATGATTACTTCGTCAGTTATGACATAAGGTTCATGAGGCGCGCAAGCAGATCATTCAAATAAAACTTGAGTAAACAATCAGGGAGTAGAAATGAAAAGCACCGATCGGGTGTCTGAAGCGACGCCTCAAAAGGATAATAATATGAAGCATGCCTCAGTTGGGCGTCTGAGCGACACCACAGAAAGGGCTTATATATAAAGGGAATAACAAGCATGCCACAGTCGGGCGTCTGTGCGACACCACATAAAGGGATTATAAGTAAATGAAATAACAAGCATGCCACAATCGGGCGTCTGTGCGACACCACGTAAAGGGCTTATAAGTAAATGAAATGACAAGCATGCCACAGTTGGGCGTCTCGGCGACACCTCATAAATGGCTTATATAAGAATAATCACAGTGAGAATCCAGGATGTAGAACCGTCCCAGGGATACTCAATAATTCAAATAACATAAATGGTTAGTCCATAATAATAATAATCATAATCATCATACGCCACAAGTCATGATCCATGTTTTGGTTCAACAGTTTTTCCTCCGAAGACCGACACTAAGACCGACACTTGAGCAATCCCAGACTGTAGTCCTTAACCATGGACACGGCTATTCGAATAGGTATAGTATCTCTGCAAAGGGTGTACTCTTTACCCACGAGTAACGGATTTCTTTAGACCATCGGAACTAATTCCGTCCACGGTCTTTTAGTCAAGAACACGCCTGACTTGCACACACTAGCTTAACTTTACTCGTGTCTGGAATCACCCAGACACCTGTTAAGCAAAACTCTAAGTGGGGAGGCTACAACCTCGCATAGCATGGGATCAAATTTCTATCGCGCGGTCTAAGGGGTGGCCCCCCTCTTGGTCCCCACCGGAAACACCCATGCCCCCGGACCAGGTGGCATGCCTACCGGTTGCAACCGGTATCTTCCACCATGGCCTCTCTGTACAGTGTGTGCTAGGACAGGGGTGGACAACTTACTGAACCGTACCCTACCTACGGCAGGGGCAAGTGGCAGCACGAAACAAGTATGGGGGTTACTGGAACAAGACTCGATCTACGGCCGACTCAGGAGGCTTAAGTATTTCCTGCATGGTTAGCTCAAGAATTATATTTCACATCCATCAGACACAACCACCACTTATCACACCTCCCCCTGCCCTACCGGTCATAATCGTCTCGACAAGGGACAAGCTCGTGTCTACACAAGATAGAGACTTTCCCGGGTCCTTCCCGGTAGGCATGAGAGGCATATGAGGGTGATTGCTATCACAAGCATATCCATTTCCAACAGCAAGAATTTTCATTATGCACTCAAGGTGTATGATCATATCGTCACATAAAAATAACTAACGCTTCATGTTGAGGTGGTGTTATAACTGTATCAAACAACCCACAAAATATCATGCCAGGGTTCAGAATGCTTGCCTTCAAGTTGTGGTGAGGCAGGGTGCATTCCAAAACTTTGAAAGTTTTCTTCTCTCTCCAACAAATCCTATTTTTGAAAATATTCAAATTAACACATAGTCCAAAAACAGTACAAAAAAGTTGTTTGGAAAATTTTGAAATAAGTATTAAAATAAACTAGACAATATGTGAGAAACAACAGAAAAAGAATCAAGTCATTTGGCTTTATTTTAAAAGTTATAGCCGGTCAAATTTTGGTCAAATTCTGTTTTTTAAAATAAAACAGAAAAGAAAATGTTTCAAAAAGGAATACGCTTTCGTAGAAGGGGACACGTACTGGGGGTTTTGCGCTTCCGCTTAAAACATGTGGAGGCGGGACTGGGTCACTGACAGTGGGTCCAGGGGGCCCACTGGACAGGTTTGACCAGTCCTCTCTCCCTCCTCTTCCTCTGCCCGAACGAAGGCGAGGCTCCGGCGATCAACGCCGGCGAACAGCGGCTCCCCGTGGGCTCCAGAGGGTCGGGATGGATCTGCAAGACCGGGGCGGTCCTCCCGGTGGTCGAGGGGGTGACGGGGATGGAGGGAGTCACCGGCGATGAGCTTCGCAGCGGACGGCGGTCTCGGGGAAGTTGGGGCTTTGCGCTACGGTGGTTCCCGAGCGGGTTTGAGGTGTTGGGTGGCTCCGCGAGATCGAGGGGAAGCTTTTGGTGAATAGAGTGGTGAGGGGGAGGCCCTGCGGGCGCCGGTATGATCGATACAGTAGCGGTGGCTGTGGTTGCCGGAGACGAAGAAGACGACCTTCCTCTCTTCGATTGTTGGCCAAGGGGGCACTGGAAGGATGGGGTGAGGCTGCCTGAGGGACTGGATGCGCTCGGGGCTCCTTAAATAGGCGAGCAATGGCGGTTCCGCGGCGGCCAGGGATAAGATCGTCGGCGGCCGCCGCCCTGTAGTTGCAGTGTGACGTGGCGGCGACGTGCGCTACAGGACGCGTTTGCGGATGAGATCGAGCTGTTCCACGAGCGAGCTGGCGTGCTGGTGTGGTTCGGGCGGCGCCATCCACGGCAGAGCCCTGCTGCAGCCACCCGCTAGCCGCCGTGGGCGACCTGACGGCGCACTGTGGAGCTCCAAGGGCAGCCCTGCGACGCGGGAGGGGTCGAGCGCGTCGACTGGGAGAGGGGAAGGGCCAGAACGGGCGCGGGGGTGGCGGCACGGGACGCGGTGGCTCGGTACGCACGCGTGCAAAACATGCGCTCTAGGCGCGCCCAGAGCATGCACGCCAAGCGTTCGGCAAAATGCCTGGGCATGCTAGGCGGCTAGGGTGGAGCTGGGGATTAGCAGGTCTAGGCTAGGGCTTGCAAGGAGATCAGTGGACATGCAAGTATGTACAGAGGGGCAAGATCACACTGCAAAACAAAAATCATGCCAAAACTGGCCATGCACTCAAGGTGTTTGACAAAATGCCAATGGCATCTAGGGAACTCTTGGGGTGGCTCAAATCTCCATATTGGGGTCTCTTTAGATGATACAGAGGGTGGTGAGGTTAGTTTGCCAAAAGCAAAAACTTGTTAGTGCAAGCTTATAGGAAGACCAATTCTGGACAGAAACAAAAAGGCATAGATGCATGCACTAAAAATCCTCCAATGAGTCCACTCTCCTGGACTTAAGGGTTTGGTATGGAGTACTACAAGCAGGAGAAAGCTCATGGTCACTAGGGCAAAATTAATTAGGGATGCAGTTGAAAACTCCCAGCTGGGTCAGAATGAAAAAGAGGTTGATTCACTCAAATTTTTCAAAGAACATCAATGGGTTTCTGCATGAAGTTGAATAATATACTCCTATTAACATCCCATAATTTTGGTGGAAGCTGGAAAGAAATATTTAAAGGGGTTGTAGTGAAAAATTGCTCTCTGGACCAGATTTTTAAAACTTGGTGTAGAGCTCAAAATATTAAATGAATTAAATATATTTTTGCATAAAAGTGATATAAAAATATCACATGATATCTCCAAATTTTGGTGAAAATTTTAAATAAATATGTCAAGTGGTTGTAGTCCAAAAAGAGCTCCGAAACTAATGAAAAATCATTTTAAGGAATAAAGCTCAGAGAGAAACAATTATGCAAATAAATTCCACTGATAATGGAAATGTCTTTCTTGAAAGGGCAAACAAGTCCAATAATATATTTGGAAAGTTTTTCTCTTGAGGTAAACACTCCAAAATAATAAGGTAAAGAAAGGCCCTGAAACCAAAAGAAAAACCAGAAAATAAAAGTTTAAATTTCCTGGCAAAATTTTAATTGTTAAAACAAGGTTAAAATTTTGGGGTGTCACACGAGAGCACCAGGGCAGTGGAAGACGGCGAGGCCTAGGAAGGGAACGACACGAAGGCAGGGAAGACTCGGTCGTTGTTTTTGTTTCCCACGTGGAGGGGAGTACGACTGTATGAGGGTTTACTGGTTCGTCTTCCGTCGACGGAGAATAACAACAGGTGTGGGTGAGTAGAGGGATGGCTAGGCCGGCGATGGGAGCACGGTGGGGCGGTGAGGCCTGCGCGGCAGCATAGCCGGCCGCGGGGAGGAGGGAGCAGGCAGTCCCTCCGGCGCTTGTTTGAGCGGCTGGAGCAGGAAGAGCAGAGATTGAAGAAGCACGACGGCCGTATACAGGCCATCTGTGGAAAGCCTCAAATCTGTGGAAAATAGCATACAGCCCATCTGCCATTATTTCAAATAATTTACAGCCCATTTGCTAATTCTTACGGGTTTTTTGGAGCCCATATTCTTTATGTTAGCATTACAGCCCATATTGTGGCCATGGTTAAAAAATTATATGAAATTTTGCATATGTCGGTGTGGTCTAAACTGTTTTTAATCCCGAAATTTCGAGTCACATTTAGACTGATTTTAAAAATAAATGTATATCAATATAAAATCCAATAAATTGTCCGCGCATAAAAATCAATGCAATTTAAAATCTCGAAATGAAAAAAAGATATTTGAAAATAATTGCCGGTTTGATGTGTTTTAAAAATGTACATCCCATTTCTCATTACTGATAGGCCATTTTCTCGGCCAGCCGAATGAAGCTCTCCTCGTCTTGAAAGATTTGCACCCCAATAGGCCTGATAAAGCAACTTATTTGACAAATCACAAAAGAACTGGGCTAGCCATTTTCAGAAAGAAACAAAACTACTGGGCTGGTCTGTGGTAAACATAAAAGAAAAGGTTGTCTAGGCAGGCCAGAGTGTCCCGCGCAGCCCAGTTTGACACCCTGCTTCCGTCTCAAAACAAATAGATAAATGCCACTCCAATATGGGATTCATAAAAATGCCACTGCTATTCAAACTTTGAAAATGCCACTACAATTTTTGCAACTTTGACAAACACCACTTGCAGTTTGCAAACTTTGAAAAACACTGCAGTTTGCAACTTTAAAAACGCCACTCTAGACTTCGAAAAATGCACTAGAAATGGCATGAATGCAATTTGTCAAAGTTTGGAAATTGCAGTGGCATTTCTCGTATACACCAGATTTGGAGTGGCATTATCAAATTAACAAAACAAATAATTGGGCGAGCTGCTGGGGTCCTGGTGTCAGCGGCTCGTTGTGCAATTCTCTCGTTATTGACTACGTTGACAATGGCATGGGACCCAGATGTCAGAAATCCACTAGGAGGAAGCCATTTTTTTATTGGGAAATAAGGAGGCAATTGTTTGGGTACTGCCATGACCTTGGCGGGTCCCTGCTGTCATCCCTCTTCACGTACAATCATCTCTGATGTGTACGCGTCAACTTGCTAGGCCACAAGTCAGCCTCTAAACCGTGGAGGACAAATACAACCCATTTAAAAAATAACAACCCAGTCCATTTGGTTCAAACGGAAAGTTCAACATTCAGACAAGTAACAGGTTCTTGATCCACATATAGAGTACTGAACTTCCACGTTGACAACCATCATAGCCAAGTTACTTCTCTACTCCACTACACTCTAGTAGCGTACAACTACTAACTTACTCTTAGCTAACTAGACGATGCGGCCGCCATCTGCTGTCCATGCTAAACGCCGGCACGGCGTCCCCGCTCGCCTCGGACCTTGCCAGAGGTGCAATAGGGCGCGTTGCTCGCACGCATTGGCCCTTTCCAATGTCGGCGTGGTCCAATCGAAGCTTCGGCTTCCAAGTGGGAACCCACTTGACGAGCTGGTAATTAAAAATCGGCGTGCGAACGCATGCGTGCTGACAGACTCCAGGGCTATTGCCGGGCGCCGGCCTCCATGTAGTCGGCCCCAGTTGTGGGCGCTCTGCTCGCGACTCAGAGCCGTCGGTTGCACTGCTGCCATGTCCGCTGGCGGCGCATCGGCGATACGCTGCTCCTCCGCAGACGGTCGCTCCAACATGCGTCCCCGCTCCGCTCCAACAACTACTCGATCTCTGCATTGCCATCTAAAGACAGATAGAATGCCTCTCCCTCCATCTGCCTTCCGGGTGAATACCGAAACTAGTTGCGGGTGACCGCCTCTGGCATCACCTACGCGGACAGGCGGGCATGGCGGACGTGGCGAGCGATGTCGAGCCGGTGGAGGCTTATGAGGATATGGCGAGTTGGGTCAGGTGGCACCTGAGAGGCCAGGAAAGTACTTATAGGCGGAGGGTAGCGCGACGGTCATCGGAATTCAATGCATAATGGCTTAGCCGCCAGCTTGCGTGGAACTTGTAGAACTGAACTTATGACTGGTGTTGTCCCGTCCGTCTGGTTGCACGCCAGCATGGTCAAAACGAGTGCACTCAAATCATCTCTCTTCTCAATAATGATTCCACGGATGTAAAGCGTATCTTTCTCGCATCAGTTAGTTGCTTTAATTACGGCCGGCTGCATGCTGGCACTCAGAATCGCTCGCAGGCAGTACGCGAAGCAGCATGCAACGAGTCGCAGCCGAGGGCACGCATGCAGCACTTAAATTGCTGGAATTATTAGGCATAAACTTCCGCATGCGTTAATTATTGCCATGCCTTGGTCTTGCTGCCTTGCTCACGGGACTAATAATCCGGACGGAGGGAGTACCTTGGTTGTGAGAGGTTTGAATTAAGCCCTGGCAAACCGGAAGGACGTACTCCCTCTGTTTTTATTAGTTCACATATTAGCTTTGTTCAAAGACAAGCTTACAACTTTGACCAAGTTTATATCAAAATATTAAGATATACAATAACAAATCACAAACAAAAATATTAAGATATAATAAGATTATATACAAATATGTTGCTCCAAAAGCAGAGATCAGAAAACATCTGTTCTTCCTACTACATGATGCTTCTCTTGGCAACATTCAGTACAGACTGAAGACAAATATTTGTTTGTGAAGTTCTACAATTCTCTTGCAAATGTAAGTTGGGGTATCACCAACAGCTAGCAAACAGCTAGAACATGAGAATGAGCCACATGATGGAGGACATCCACTGCAATTGATTTGGTCTCTCTCGATCACACTGCGAGACCTATTTTCAGAATACAAACTTTAACTTAGGATAATAATACCATGTTCGCAATTCAGATTAATATTGAATTGATTTGTCTCTCGCATACTGACATTGCAGAAATATAAGCATGATATTAGTGTATTGATTGACACTGTACAACATTCTCTCGATCATACTGAATTTGATTTGCTAGTGTAAGAGCAGAATATACGCCAATTCTTCATCAGACCAAGGATATTGTTCGCAATGATGGAAGAGGTGAAATCAATACAACCGAATTGAGCATTCCAATCATTGAATCCTGTCCTGCACCTCCAATGTAGGTCACCTATCAATAAATTCACATGCAAACCCTAGTATTACTATCTAATGACAGTACAAAAAGAGTAGCAAGATAGTAGCAAACATGTACTTCGTAAATGAGCTCATAGTGCACCAATTGGATATAAAGGTTGGAAAAACATGCCTCCTAATGTTGACCTGTTGACTCTTTTTGTGCAGTTCCACTAAATCAAAGCATCCTGTTTGCATAGATATTGAAAGTGTGATTACTCTAAAAGTGGCACTAGTTGAAGCATAGACTCACAATAATAAGCATTCCAATTTTTCATAATGGGAAAGGTAGCAAGACTGTTTCTAACCACCTGTTTGAAGGAATAATAGCAACAGCGGCTGATGTCAGGAGGCATACATAGTTTTTTCTGAAAACTGAGCCATTTCCTGACCTTTCTCTTCTTTTAAGCAAATTTTGTGCAGTACTAAAATAAAATGCCATCACCGCATTGACAATTCAGTGACACTGACAGGAAAATGACTTAACATTACATCATGATGTTGGTATGTAGTCGCAGGCAATTAGAGACAAACATACAGACTCCTCCGATACATAATGAACATAATTTTAACAAAGGTGTGCCTAGCTTTACCGGGATAATTTGAGTGAACTCTACACCCTTTTTTCTTAATATAAGACGTTTTCGCGGTTCAATTTTGTCACGACGGGTTTTCCGGGTATAAATTTCCAGAAAAGACCGTCGTGCTCATCAGCCCCAGGATTACTGTTAGCTGATGAGGCTCCAACTTGATACAGAAATCTCAAGCAAAATACAAAATATGTAGTACAAGACCATTCTGGCCTGTGAGTACATCAAATGGTTTTCTAGTGGTTGATGGCGGAAGCGGTTTGTGAGACATCAGTGTCTATGGGACTCCATTTCCCACGGGAACAGCTGACCAGGTTACTCCTATCTTCGCGAGGCTGCGATCACCGTTGCTTAGTTTCCGGGGCTGTAACCGCAACGCTCCTCTCCGTGCAGAAATCTGGCCAAGACAATAGCAGGGACAAGCCAGTGAGTACTTTGAATGTACTCGCAAACATTATGAACACTGGGATAATATAATTGATAATCATGCACGGAAAAATTTTATGATCACATCATCAGTCATAAATAAAATATCTTTTATGCATGCAAGCATGTTATTTATATGCAACATGAATAAGCAATAATGGAGTGGGAAATAAAATGCCGCAGTCAGGCGTCTGTGCGACACCGCATAAAGGGCTTACAAAGTAAATAAATAACAAGAAATACCACATCGGGCGTCTGACGACACCACATAAAGGGCTTAAAAAGAAATGCCACAGTCGGGCGTCTGAGCGACACCACATAAAGGGCTTTAAAAGAAATGCCATGGTCGGGCGTCTGAGCGACACCACATAAAGGGCTTAAAAAGAAATGCCACAGTCGGGCGTCTGAGCGACACCACATAAAGGGCTTAAAAAGAAATGCCACAGTCGGGCGTCTGAGCGACACCACATAAAGGGCTTACAAGATAAATAATCACAATGAATAACCAGGATGTAGAACCGTCCAGTGATACTCGATAATATAAATAATGCAACGGGTTAGTCCATCACAAGATAATAATCATAATCTTCACAAGTCACAAGTCACGGTCCAAGTTCTGGTTTAACAATCTCTCCTCCGAAGACCGACACTAAGACCAACACTTGACCCATCCCAAACTGTAATCCTTAACCATGGACACGGCTATTCGAATAGGTTTTAATCTCTGCAGAGGGTGTACTCTTTACCCACGAGTAACGGATTCCTTTAGTCCATCGGGACTAATTCCGTCTACGGCCTTTTAGTTGAAAACATGCCTAACTTGCACACACCAGCTTAACTCATCGGTGTCTGGAATCACCCACGACACTTGTTAAGCAAAACTCTAAGTGGGGAGGCTACAACCTCGCGTGGCATGGGATCAAATTTATATCGCGCGCTATAAGGGGTGGCCTCCACTCTCGGTCCCAACCGGAAACACCCATGCCCCCGGACCAGGTGGCATGCCTACCGGCTACAACCGATATCTTCCACCATGGCCTCTCTGTACGGTGTGTGCTTGAAAGGGGTTGACGACTTACTGAACCATACCCTACCTGCGGCAGGGACAAGTGGTAGTACATAGCAAGTATGGGGGTTACTGGAAACAAGACTCGGTCTACGGTCGACTCAGGAGGTTTATAAGTTCCCTGCATGACACGTAAACAAATATATTTCAATCAACAAAATCACCTCTCAATATACCTTACCATGCCATAACGGACATAACAGTCCCGGCGGGGACCGGCGGCAAGCTCACGCCTACCCAAGGCCGAGGCTTTCCCGGATTCCTTTCCGGCATGCATGCAAGGCACATGAGGATGATTACCATCACAATAATATTCATTTCCAACAGCAAGGAAATCACTGATATGCTTCCATGCAAATGATCATGTCACATGAAATAACAAGTCCTCCGAAGTAAGGTGGTGTTATAAACGTGTCAAATAACACACCAAAAACATTATGCCAGGGTTCAGAATGCTTGCCTTTAAGTTGTGGAGGGGTGAGGTGCTCTCCAAAACTTTTGGAAGTTTCTTCTCTCTCTCCAAAATCCTATTTTAAAATATATTTGAATTAACACACATTTCAAAAACAGTACAAAAAAAGTTGTTTGGAAAATTTTCAAATAAATCTTAAAATAAACTAGACAATATTTGAGAGATGTAGGAAAAAGAATTAATTCATTTGGAGTTGTATTTAAAAAGTTATAGCCAGTCAAAGATTCTTGTCAAATCTGTTATATATAAAAAAACTGAAAAGAAAACGTTTCGGAGGGGAATACGCTTTCGGAGCGGGGAAAACGTACTGGTGGGATTACGCCTTCACTTAACCCACGGGGATAGGCGCAGGGTCACTGACAGTGGGTCCAAGGGGCCCACTAGTCAGGTTTGACTAGTCTTTCTCCCCCTCCTTCCCCTGTCCCGAGCGGAGGCGGAGCTCAGACGATCGTCGCCGGCGACTGGCAGCTCTTCGCGGGGCCCCGAGGGCGGGGATGGATGCGCCACTCCAGTGCGGTCCTCCCGGTGGTTGCCAGGCCGGTGGGGATGGAGGGAGCTGCCGGCGACGAGCTTCGCAGCGGAGGAGGCTTCGGGGGCGGAGTGAAAATTCTCCCGCAGTGAGCCCCGATCGAAATCGAGTAGTGGGAATGGTTCACGGGAGGATGAGGAAGTTCTTGGTGGAGAGAACGGAGAGGGGGAGGCCTGGTGGTGCCGAATTGGCCGGGGCAGTGGCGGCGGCTGCAGTTGCCGGAGATGATGAAGGGAGCCTCCCCGGGTCGATTGGCTGCCAATGGGGCTTCCTGGAGACGCTTGAGGCTACCTTCGTGCGGAGACGAGCGTCGGGGGGGCTCCTTTTATTTATAGCGTAGCAAGGCGGTTCCGCGGCGGCCGTGGATAAGCTCTCCGGCGAACCGCCTCTCTGTAGCTAGGGCGACGTGGCGGCGACGAGCGCTAGTGGACACACTCGCGGATGAGCACGCGCTGTTCCAGGGGCCAGGTGGCGAGCGGAGGAAGGTTCGGCGGCGCCGACATGGGCAGAGGCTGTCGGGCGGCGGCGGCGGCTAGCGCTTGGCCTGCCGGGCATGGCGGGGGCGGCTTGGCGCGTGCGGTGAGAAGGGGAGCGCGTGGCGTGGCTCTGCAGAGCGGGCCAAAGCCGTGGGGCAGCGTTGTCGGCTCAGGCGCGGGTCGTGCAATACGCGTGCTCTGCTCGCGCTCTGGGCGTGCACGGGACGTGCTCGACGCAATGCCAGAGCATGCTAGAGGTCGTGGTCGAGGCTGGCAATTAACAGACCCAGGTTAGGAGTAACGGGGAGTCTAGTGGACATGCTTGTTTGATCAGAGGTGCAAGTTCATAGTGCAATGCCAAAACTCATGTCAAAACTGGTCATGCTCTCCAGGTGTTTGACAAAATGCCACAGGCACCTAGGCTCTTCTTGGAGTGGTCAAAAACTCCAGATCAGAGTCTCCTTAGATGCAAGAGAGAGTGGTGAGGTTAGTTGGCCAAAAGCAGAAACTTGTTAGTGCAAGTTTTACAAAACTTCAATTCTGGACAGGAAATAAATGACATTATTTCATGAACCAAAATTAATCCAATGGGTGCATGTTCCTGGATTTAGGGGTTTGGTAGGGCTGTCTACAAGTAGGAAAAAGAATCAAGAGCTAGAGAGCAAGGAAGAATATGGTTGCTGTACAAACCATCATGTTGGACCAGAATACAGAATGAGGTTGATTCACTCAAATTTTTCAAAGAACAACACCAGGTTTTTGCATAAACTTGAATCATATGCTACTACCAATATCCCATAATTTTGGTGGAGGCTAGAAAGAATTATTTAAATGGGTTGTAGTGCAAATTGCACTCTGGACCAGAGAAGAAAAATTGAGTGTAGAGCTCAAAATATTTCATGAATAAGAGATATTTTTGTATAAAAATGATTTAAAAACATCACATGACATCTCCAAATTTTTGTGGGAATTTTAGGTGAATTTATCAAATGGTTGTAGTTCAAATATGGCCATTTAACCTTGAAAAACCATTTTCAAGAAAGTAAAGATCAAGCAACTTAATTATTTAATTAGTTATATTAAATAAGGGAAAGTTTCTCTTGACAGATTAAATAAGTCCAATGACATATTTGAAAAGTTTTCTCTTTGGGAAAAACTCATCATAACAGGGAAGGAAATGATTTAAAAAATCAAAATGGAGCTCAAATATTCAAAGTTTTAATTCCTGGCAAAAAATTTAATGTATAAAACAAGGCCAAAATTTTGGGGTGTCACAACACTACCCCCCTTAAGAAAAATCTCGTCCTCGAGATTTGTTAAAAGTTGTTTTAAGAAGAACAATAAGCAGTAAAAATGTGGCTACAGTGAGAGGGCAATAAGTGGTGAAAAACCACAGTGTGAAAACTGGTGCTGCGTGGAAAAGTCTACGGTTCAGGACAAGATCGTGGGATTCCTACGCTAGATATAAATTTAGAATAATTTCTAAATTTAAATATACGTTGGTCGTACCCAAGAGCACAGTGCTCTCTCTGGCTGACAGGTGGACCCGGGGTCCACTGTCAGTCTCTTCTTCTCCCTCTGGTACTCTCTTCTTCCTCTCTCCCGCGCGCTTTCTCCACCGGCGATGCCTAGCGTGTAGGGCATCTAGGGCATACCGCGGTAGTGCGCGGCGTGCTAGCTGCCGGTGCAGCGTGCACTCACCTCGCGGGCCAGCGCGCTGTCGGCACTGCTCGCGGATTCGACTCCGAACACCGGCGATCGGCGACGAGCGGCGTTGGTGGACTTCGCCCACCGTACACCGAGCTCGAGCTATAAAACGGCCGGGGTGGCTCTCTCTTCTTCCTCACACCTGGCCTCACTTCTCCTCCTCCTTCTCCCTCCATTACTGCTTACAAAAGCTCGGGTGAGGCTCTAATGGCGGAGGCGATGCCGGACTGGTTTGCGATCCTGATATTTGGAGGGCTGGCGACACTACTGGGGCTCTCTGTGCTCCTGTGCGCGATGATCCTCGACGATCATCGCGACGCTGCTGCTCGGGTGTTGGCTCTCCGTGGTGGTGGTGATCACGAGGAGTAGATGGGGTGTGACGGGTGCTAACTATTGTTAGGGGGTGATTAGCTGGATGTAACACCGTTGCAAAGTTTTGCAAACAGTGCATGTGTCCGAATGATAATGGTTGTGAGTCTGCTGCCGTGGTGCTGTGTGAAATTAAATAATCCATGTCGTGAGAAGGGGCAGATGTAGCAACTCAGGTAAAAGGAATCTCACTCCAGAATTCCGCGAGGGAAAAACAGTTAATTTAAAGGAGTATAAACCACAACAAAAACTACACACATTATTAGAAACCAAATAATTGACTCGTCGTACAAACTCAGGGTATCACGCATAAGTCACACACATAAATAGATGTTGCAAATAATGAACACTGCAGCGACGTCTAAAATGGAAACGGTAACTGGACGGGGTCCATAGAAAACGTCTCTGGTACTGGGATACACTCCTCTTCTATCGGGGAAAGTGGATTGACCAGTCGATGCACGTGTCTCTCCTGGTCGGGCCTTAGTGCTCTGCCAATGGCGATCTGAGGATTTAAATCTGCGAGGCTCTGGAGATAACCCATCACACGTTGGGATAAATGCTCTTGAGCGATGACGTACTGGACAAGGTTGGCCAGCACTGGGTCTCTCTCAATGCGTCCACCGGGAAAAGATGTCACTCCTCCGGGTGCTGCATGGCTCGAGAAGTAATAATACCCTCGTTCGCTGGCATAGGGTACCGCGAATCAAAGGTGAGCAAGCGCTTCGTATGCAACAACTTCTATGGCCATCTGTGAGGTTGGCATAGATTTCCCCACGAAGGAGACTTCCGTTGGATCTTGGTTTGAGTTTACGGGAGGGATGTGTACTGCTGCCCAATATCTCGAGGTGGAAGGGGTGATCCTCGATTTGAACAGCTCGTACTGGGGTGGCTGGGCAGCGCCCATGGTACTGAAGGTAAAATCCCGCAATATCTTGACAAAACTACCTAGGGTTGCATCTGGGGTTCTCAGATAAATGCTAGGGCTCGACATGGCTAGGAAATGGTTGTGAGGGTGGTGCACAAGGTGAGAGATGCTTGGCAAGGTCACGCGGTGGCCTTTTTATAGCACCGGAGCTGGGTAATTTTTTTACCGAGGTGAATGGTAAAGAAAATATTCAGCTCTGTCCCAAGGGTCGGGGTCAAGCCACAGATTCACACATTTCACTATAGTGATGTGTTACTGTGGGGGGTTGACGGGGTGATTCTTGGTAACTGTGCCTGGGATAGAAATATTTTACCGCATACTGGCGTATCCAGGCAAGGCTACTATTAAAACAGAGGCACGACAACAGGCGGCGTTTTATAACAAGGCCACACGATTACAAAGCGAGGGTACACTGGGACTCGATACGACTCGGGTGACTTAGTCTACCTCGTTTACATCCAAGCGGGCGTGCCTTGAGGTTCCTCCACGGGTCTTGTCGTCGGAATTAGCTGGAGTGGGTTGAGGGGCTGCAGGCTCGGGGTAGCGATGATGACCATCTCGGGGATTGTTGGCCACAACCCCGTTGGAGTGTGCTCCCAATATGCGTCGAAGCACCTCTGGGGTTATCGCAACACCTTGGCCGATGGCTGGGGCAGGCCTCAGGGACTTGATCGAGTGTCCAAACAGCACGACTGGGTTGTCGGCGTTGGGCTTGTTTTCTTCTCTCGCCGGGGCTCGACGAACCAGCTCTCCACGAGCTGCGATTAGATCAATAGTGATTTGATCGCACAGTTCCTCTAGTGCACTTACATAGCGCACTAGGTGCAACAATGCAGGATCCGTCTCGTGATCTTCGTTCGCAACTTGGGGTGGTCTACCATACCCTTCACGTCTGGGGTAGTAGTGGAACGAGCGACAGTTAACTCTGGGCGACAAGTGCCGGAGGTGAACTATAGCCTCTCGGGCAGCTAGTTGGATGGCTTGAAGCTCAAAGGAAGTTGTTCTCCCGGTGAACCTGTAGGGGCGCTCGGGCTCTAGACCCCTACCATAGATGTGTACAGTGGCCCAGAATTGACGGCTCTCACCGCTCATGGGTCCTTGGTATACAACATATTCTGGGGGCTCTTCTAACGCATAGGCACGAGGGGTGAGGTTTGCGAGTATGGTCACAAAGCCTCCAAGGTTGGTTGCTGTGGTCTCATTGTGCACGACAGGGCCAGGCATTGTGGCTCGGTTTGGGGTAGAGGCTGTGCTGTGCTGTGTTGGGGCTAGCGTGCCCCTTTTTATAGGAAAAAGGGGACGGAGTCTTCCTTCGCACTCTTGCGAGAAAGGACTATTTAGGGGCCGGTCACTGGCGCATGAGTGACAGGTTAGGTTGATAGGTTGGGCACCGACTGCCAAAAGTGTTTGGTCACTGTGTGGCTATCTTGTATGGGAAGCTTGGCTGGGGATTGGTTTAGGTCTGGTGGGTTGGTTTACCTAGGTTTATTGACCTGGCTAAGATAGGATTAGCCAATGGTCAGCCTGGCTCTGATACCAAGTCTGTCACGACCGGGTTTTCCGGGTATAAATTTCCAGAAAAGACCGTCGTGCTCATCAGCCCCAGGATTACTGTTAGCTGATGAGGCTCCAACTTGATACAGAAATCTCAAGCAAAATACAAAATATGTAGTACAAGACCATTCTGGCCTGTGAGTACATCAAATGGTTTTCTAGTGGTTGATGGCGGAAGCGGTTTGTGAGACATCAGTGTCTATGGGACTCCATTTCCCACGGGAACAGCTGACCAGGTTAGCTCCTATCTTCGCGAGGCTGCGATCACCGTTGCTTAGTTTCCGGGGCTGTCACCGCAACGCTCCTCTCCGTGCAGAAATCTGGCCAAGACAATAGCTAGGGACAAGCCAGTGAGTACTTTGAATGTACTCGTAAACATTATGAACACTGGGATAATATAATTGATAATCATGCACGGAAAAATTTTATGATCACATCATCACTCATAAATAAAATATCTTTTATGCATGCAAGCATGTTATTTATATGCAACATGAATAAGTAATAATGGAGTGGGAAATAAAATGCCGCAGTCAGGCGTCTGTGCGACACCGCATAAAGGGCTTACAAAGTAAATAAATAACAAGAAATACCACAGTCGGGCGTCTGAGCGACACCACATAAAGGGCTTAAAAAGAAATGCCACAGTCGGGCGTCTGAGCGACACCACATAAAGGGCTTAAAAAGAAATGCCATAGTCGGGCGTCTGAGCGACACCACATAAAGGGCTTTAAAAGAAATGCCACAGTCGGGCGTCTGAGCGACACCACATAAAGGGCTTAAAAAGAAATGCCACAGTCGGGCGTCTGAGCGACACCACATAAAGGGCTTACAAGATAAATAATCACAATGAATAACCAGGATGTAGAACCGTCCAGGGATACTCGATAATATAAATAATGCAACGGGTTAGTCCATCACAAGATAATAATCATAATCTTCACAAGTCACAAGTCACGGTCCAAGTTCTGGTTTAACAATCTCTCCTCCGAAGACCGACACTAAGACCAACACTTGACCCATCCCAAACTGTAATCCTTAACCATGGACACGGCTATTTGAATAGGTTTTAATCTCTGCAGGGGGTGTACTCTTTACCCACGAGTAACGGATTCCTTTAGTCCATCCGGACTAATTCCGTCTACGGCCTTTTAGTTGAAAACACGCCTAACTTGCACACACCAGCTTAACTCATCGGTGTCTGGAATCACCCACGACACTTGTTAAGCAAAACTCTAAGTGGGGAGGCTACAACCTCGCGTGGCATGGGATCAAATTTATATCACGCGCTCTAAGGGGTGGCCTCCCCTCTCGGTCCCAACCGGAAACACCCATGCCCCCGGACCAGGTGCCATGCCTACCGGCTACAACCGATATCTTCCACCATGGCCTCTCTGTACGGTGTGTGCTAGAAAGGGGTTGACGACTTACTGAACCATACCCTACCTGCGGCAGGGACAAGTGGTAGTACATAGCAAGTATGGGGGTTACTGGAAACAAGACTCGGTCTACGGTCGACTCAGGAGGTTTATAAGTTCCCTGCATGACACGTAAAAAATATATTTCAATCAACAAAATCACCACTCAATATACCTTACCATGCCATACCGGACATAACCGTCCCGACGGGGACCGGCGACAAGCTCACGCCTACCCAAGGCCGAGGCTTTCCCGGATTCCTTTCCGGCATGCATGCAAGGCACATGAGGATGATTACCATCACAATAATATTCATTTCCAACAGCAAGGAAATCACTGATATGCTTCCATTTAAATGATCATGTCACATGAAATAACAAGTCCTCCGAAGTAAGGTGGTGTTATAAACGTGTCAAATAACACACCAAAAACATTATGCCAGGGTTCAGAATGCTTGCCTTTAAGTTGTGGAGGGGTGAGGTGCTCTCCAAAACTTTCGGAAGTTTCTTCTCTCTCTCCAAAATCCTATTTTAAAATATATTTGAATTAACACACATTTCAAAAACAGTACAAAAAAAGTTGTTTGGAAAATTTTCAAATAAATCTTAAAATAAACTAGACAATATTTGAGAGATGTAGGAAAAAGAATTAATTCATTTGGAGTTGTATTTAAAAAGTTATAGCCAGTCAAAGATTTGGTCAAAATCTGTTATTTAAATTAAAACAGAAAAGAAAACGTTTCGGAGGGGAATACGCTTTCGGAGCGGGGAAAACGTACTGGGCGGATTACGCCTTCACTTAACCCACGGGGATAGGCGCAGGGTCACTGATAGTGGGTCCAAGGGGCCCACTAGTAAGGTTTGACTAGTCTCTTTCTCCCCCTCCTTCCCCTGTCCCGAGCGGAGGCGGAGCTCAGGCGATCGTCGCCGGCGACTGGCAGCTCTTCGTGGGGCCCCGAGGGCGGGGATGGATCCGCCACTCCAGTGCGGTCCTCCCGGTGGTTGCCAGGCCGGTGGGGACGGAGGGAGCTGCCGGCGGCGAGCTTCGCGGCGGAGGAGGCTTCGGGGGCGGAGTGAAAATTCTCCCGCAGTGAGCCCCGATCGAAATCGAGTAGGGGGATGTGTTCACGGAGGGAAGGGGAAGTTCTTGGTGGAGAGAACGGAGAGTGGGAGGTCCTGGTGGTGCCGAATTGGCCTGGGCAGTGGCGGCGGCTGCAGTTGCTGGAGATGATGAAGGAGACCTCCCCGGGTCGATTGGCTGCCAATGGGGCTTCCTGGAGACCGCTTGAGGCTACCTTCGTGCGAAGACGAGCTCAGGGCTTCATTTATAGGCGTGGCAAGGCGGTTCCGCGGCGGCCGTGGATAAGCTCTCCGGCGAACCGCCTCTCTGTAGCTAGGGCGACGTGGCGGCGACGAGCGCTAGTGGACACACTCGCGGATGAGCACGCGCTGTTCTAGGGGCCAGGTGGCGAGCGGAGGAAGGTTCGGCGGCGCCGACATGGGCAGAGGCTGTCGGGCGGCGGCGGCTAGCGCTTGGCTTGCCGGGCGTGGCGGGGGCGTCTTGGCGCGTAGCGGTGAGAAGGGGAGCGCGTGGCGTGGCTCTGCAGAGCGGACCAAAGCCGTGGGGGCCAGCGTGTCGGCTCGGGCGCGGGTCGTGCAATACGCGTGCTCTGCTCGCGCTCTGGGCGTGCACGGGACGTGCTCGACGCAATGCCAGAGCATGCTAGAGGTCATGGTCGAGGCTGGCAATTAACAAACCCAGGTTAGGAGTAACGGGGAGTCTAGTGGACATGCTTGTTTGATCAGAGGTGCAAGCTCACAGTGAAATGCCAAAACTCATGTCAAAACTGGTCATGCCTATAGGGTGCTTGATAGAATGCCACATGCACCTAGGCATCTCTTGGGGTGGTCAAAAACTCCAGATCAGAGTCTCCTTAGATGCAAGAGAGAGTGGTGAGGTTAGTTGGCCAAAAGCAGAAACTTGTTAGTGCAAGTTTTACAAAACTTCAATTCTGGCCAGGAAATAAATGACATTATTTCATGAACCAAAATTAATCCAATGGGTGCATGTTCCTGGATTTAGGGGTTTGGTAGGGCTGTCTACAAGTAGGAAAAAGAATCAAGAGCTAAAGAGCAAGCAAGAATATGGTTACTGTACAAACCATCATGTTGGACCAGAATGAAGATGAGGTTGATTCACTCAAATTTTTCAAAGAACAACACCAGGTTTTTGCATAAACTTGAATCATATGCTACTACCAATATCCCATAATTTTGGTGGAGGCCAGAAAGAATTATTTAAATGGGTTGTAGTGCAAATTGCACTCTGGACCAGAGAAGAAAAATTGAGTGTAGAGCTCAAAATATTTCATGAATAAGAGATATTTTTGTATAAAATGATTTAAAAACATCACATGACATCTCCAAATTTTTGTGGGAATTTTAGGTGAATTTATCAAATGGTTGTAGTTCAAATATGGCCATTTAACCTTGAAAAACCATTTTCAAGAAAGTAAAGATCAAGAAACTTAATTATTTAATTAGTTATATTAAATAAGGGAAAGTTTCTCTTGACAGATTAAATAAGTCCAATGACATATTTGAAAAGTTCTCTCTTTGGGAAAAACTCATCATAACAGGGAAGGAAATGATTTAAAAAATCAAAATGGAGCTCAGATATTCAAAGTTTTAATTCCTGGCAAAAATTTTAATGTATAAAACAAGGCCAAAATTTTGGGGTGTCACAAATTTAAAGTACCCAAACGTCTAGTATTTAGAAAAAAACAGGTAGTAGTTTTCCTGAGCACATATCTGCGAAAGCTTGCCACACTTTATTTATGTCCATATGTTAATGCAACACCATTCGAATACTACAAATATACACTAATCTAGTGGCTAGTGCAACAGTAGAGTAGTTAGTTTATTACAGGGTACAGTACGATGGTTTTATTGAACAGATTTCAATAAACTCTAGCACTGGAAGGTTTCTATAAGAATTAACAATACAAAATGTAAAGGTAACAAGTTTCAGCATTGGTATACTAGCTCTGCATGAGCATTAAACCAAATACAAAAGTCTGAAGGTAACTAGCATTATTAATTAATGACAACATAAAAAAATTGCAAACAATGTACCTCCAAGGTAAATATCATTTCGAACTCGGGGGGACCTTAAAACTTGCTATCCCAATCTTGATAATCGATCAAACATAAAAACTTGATCGAACGAATGAAGAGAACAGCCGGAGGAGGAGGTGCCCACTCTTGACCTTTCCTCTTGTCTTCATAATTGTCTGTGCAGTCTAACCAAAATAAAATGACATCAGCGCCTTGGCATTTTGGTGACACTGTACAAAAAATGAACTTATCTCCTGAAAGTGAGGTATGTAATCTATAAGCATTAAGAGTGCAAAAATCTGAAGGTAGTAACAAGTTTCATCGTTGGTATACTGGTTGTGCAACAGCATTAGAATGCCTTAGCTGAAAAATCTTTAATACGTCCACAATCAACAGCTAACCCTGAATAATCCAGTGACATTAAATGGCATTGCTTAAATTTATCGGTGGCATTAAACTGAGAGCGGCATTAGTTAAATGTGGCATCACTTTAGTAGTAGCATTGCTTGACTTGACTGCTGGCGTTATACTAACAGCAAAAAAAGTGGCAATAAGAGCATGGGGGGCCCATTCGGACAGTGGGCGCACCAGTACGTTGTACCTCCACGGATGTAGAGTGGTGAGGGAGGTATGGTTGCCAGAGCAACAAATATCCAGGCAGCATATGTGGATTACGTCCCATTTTTGCTCTCTTTAGCCACCTTTTTCCTATGCGAGGGAAACAAACCGATCGACCTGGTCATTCTCTATTGCGTTGTCATGCCTTTCTACCCTTCTTCAACCAAGAGACACGAGACTCGTTCCTTAGCTACTGCTTTTCCCCTTTTCAACCTAGATGCGGATTCGATGCCTACTCTCTTGGACAGTACAGTCTCCCTTCCTTTCCTTATACAACCCAGACATGGATTAGTCTGCATGAAGTAGGGTTTCCTTTAATAGTGCAAATTATGGTTTTCTTCTGCGTGGCCAACAGAGCAGAGGATAGCAAATTGGGAAGATGGTGGAGTGGAAAAAGATCCACATGCAACAACGTGGCAGATGGGGCAATAGAACAAGGTTATGGTTCGAAAAGAGGTAGCATACATGAGGGTCGGCGGGAAGTGGCTTCGCTCATGGTCGTCGTCCTCCGCACACACTACGGCGGCGAGCTCGGGGACGGAGGCCATCCCGCGCGGGCTCTAGGTCTAAGAGGACAACCTTGTCGTCAGTGCGTGACCTCGCTCGCTGACGATGAGTGCATCAACGCTGCACGTCCTTTTCTTCCCCGGCGGATCTGTGACCACCGGTGAGGAGGGAGAGAGGGGCCATCTTTTTTAGATATGGAGAGAGGGTGGTAGTGTGAGAAGCAAGTGGGCAGCCCTTAGCAAGAAAGCACTCAATCTCCAGCCTATATATGTTTTTTATACTACTAGTACTGGAGATGGAGTAGTCGTAGAGTAGTTTATATTTTCTCTGCGTACAGTACCAGTTAGTCGTGCTTCAAAACTGATCGGCACGCCATTAAAAAAATAAAGGTCGATAACTAATGCGGCACCTCGGGCCAACGCGGCCAGATCGCATTTTGCACGAGAAATTACACACCATGTTTCGTTGACATGTGGTCCCGTTCCAACATATCAGTGAGACGACGGCGAGTAGTGGGAGTATTTCTGAATGGACGTGTAGGCTGGGGCGCCTCTTCGTGAACCGTGGTAAACTCGCAACAGTCCACCGACTCTTCGCCTTTCCCTCTCGATTTGGAACTGCTGTCACACACTCTTCCTCTCCCTCCTCCATTTTCCTTTAGCCCTTCACCCTTTCTTCTGCCATTGTTCGATCGTCTTCTCCATGGAGGGAACAGGCCGAAAACGACCCCGTTATTCTTGCCCCGATCTGAAAGATGACGTGGTGGAGGAACTCATTGATCGATGCGATGTCATAACCTCGGCTAGCAAGGCAGGTCCGTTCAAGCCAATTCTCGACTCAACTAATAACATCATTACGAAGAACCCAAGAGTCAAGGAGCGGTTTGATCTCCCCTATCTTCTTCGCCGTGACCCTGATGATGACTGGCGCCGGCACGACGGAGGCCTCGCCCTGTGCAAGTTGATGCCGCTTGATAATGATACGTATGATGTTAAGATGCCATCTCTTGAGGGCAAGGCTTGGGCGGGCGCAAATGGAGATTGGGTTGTTTACATTGGGTCCAACTGCGAGTGGGAACTTGTGAATGTGTACACTCGTCACCGGGTTCCACTTCCAAAACTCTCATCACACTTCCCAGAGGTTGAGCTCACTAGTAATGTACGCACGTTCAAATACGATCATGGTGACTATATTCTACGGAAGATAGCAATTTGTCGAGTTCCCAGCCGCTCTTGGAATTACAACAACTATGATGCTGTTGCTATCTTCGACAAGCTTGTTGCCGTCGTTGATGGTTTCACTCGATGGATATTGCTCAAAAATCAGTTTCTGTACACGGATGAGTACTGTGGTGCAATTCAATACGAGCGCCTTGTGTTTGCTGCCACCACTCATGGCACTGTTTTTGCATGGCATCCTGATAGTTTCGGTATGTTTGTCTTCCACCGTAATTATAATTGTTTCATCCACATGCATGCAGGTTAGCAAGTTTCCCTTTACTAATTAACCTTCTTCTTGTGTTTCCAAGGTCCTGTTAACACCCCACCACCTATACTTGAAAAAATTTATAACCAAGTGGGAGATGACGATGGTGATGATCACAAGCATGAGGACGAGCAGCGCCCATATACTCTGTGGCGCCTGGCAACTAATTCCGATGGATCACCTCTTCTTGTGTGTATACACCCCACTGATGATGTTACTGCTAAGGAAGCAGGTGTCTCCCATGGTCGCACTCTCCGGACCTATTCCAACACCCGTTGCATGGTATTCGGGATGGATACTAGTGTGCTAGCGCCAACTCTTTCTCCCTGGTACAGAATTGGTAGTCTTGGAGAAAACTCGCTCTTCCTTGGACAAAACTATCCGATGATGGTGAAAGGTGATCCAACTATTGTTGACACATTTATGAGAAGCAACTGTGTCTATACCTCAGACATTTGTGTGGTTCCCTACCCTGGTAGGGATATAGTAGGCCGCTTCAGCCTGGATGATCAGTCCTGCATTGGTTTCCAGATCGACAATCGATGGCCCGTCCCAGAGAATCACTTGTGGTTCAAAGCAAGCGTTTCCAACACCGAGGAATGGTTGAGTTGAAGTTCATTTCAATTCTTGTTATTTGTTGTGTGGTGAAAACATTAGTACTTATAATGTATCCTCGTTGTCGATGTGGGTTGATGACCTATTGTATGTAATAAAATGATATGCATGCGATAAACATACTAAATTTATGCATGGCTTTCGAGTCGCTTCTCTGAGTGAGTGGTGCAACAAGGCAAAAAAATATTTTCCGAATACATAATTGTACGTGCATTGCAACAGGTTATCGGATGAGGCCAATCAACAATAGTAGTACACTATTTGTACTAGCTTCAGATGCTTCGCGCGTCGGGCGGGTGTTTTTACTGTAGCCATATGTTAATGTGTTCGTTGTACATAACCAGCACCTCGAATCCTCGATACTAGTACTATATAGTAGGAGTAAGTAGTAGGGAGTAGTAGGGTGACATGGGCCAGAACAAGCATTCACGTCTAGGAATCCGGCACACACCATCACCACGACATCCATCTGACACCATGTTATTTCTTGGAGTCCGTGCTAGAGCAATCTCTTCAACCTCGTCATTTCTCTAACTTCAGCCATCGTGCGGCGGGTGAGGTGGGGGTTTGCCGATAGTCGGTTTCCTTAACTGCGGTCCCACTTGTAAGGCCAACTCCAACGCACGACCCCAAATGCACCTCCGTTTTGCACAGACTCCAACGATAATTTTAACTAGAAAAGCAAGACCAAAGAAAACAAGAACCACAAGAATACATTTTACTACTCCTGTAAGTTGGATTAGTGCCTTCTCGATGCATTCATTGTTGATCTGCGGAGGCTCGATCTTGCGTCTGTGCTAGCTAAAACTGATAGAACATATACTAAATTGCGCTCTATCAATATATGGATGTACTCTTCTTCCCAATACAAAAACTTGCATCCATTCTACTCCCTCCGTTGCACAATACATGCCTTCTATTTGTCAAAATATATATGTATCTAGACATGTCTTAGTATATAGGTACATCCATTTTTGGACAAATGGAAGTCAAGTATTTTGGAACGGAGGGAGTACACAATAAAAATTTTAAGTTAGCACGACTATTCTAATCCGAGAGTAGAACCGAAGATTTGGTTGGGTTCTTCCTCCTTTTGCCGACACGTGGGACATCTAGCATCCAGGTCGTGTCATGAAAGAAAATAGAGTGGTAGTTGAAGCCACGAGATGTGCATCTTGTGTTAAACTGTAAATAGAATCTTACTACTCTCGAGTAACTCCAAAAGCAGCCACCGAAGATCTTTATTGGATTTTTTTTCATCACCAGCACGTCGACGTGAAAGATGTGCAGGTTCAGTGGGTCCTCTTGAGTTTTCACTGACATGTGGGGCCGCATGTGAGAAAATAGACGATGGGCTCCGCGCATCCGCTGGCTGGCTGAGACGAGAGATAGAGGAGGGTTGAGCACGGACTGCAGGAAATTTGTTCTACATACCTCGATATAGGCTCGATATAGTGGGGTGGCATGGGCCATAACTCAGTAGCATTCACGTCTAGCAGTACGGCACACGCCACCCACACGAGTCCCATCCGACACCAATTTTCTTTGAGTCCGTACTACAGCCATCTCTTCTCCCTCCTGTTTTCTCAGCCATCGCGCGGTGGGCGGGGTGGGGGTCCCACTTGTAAGTGAAAATGCAACACCACACGCAATCCCGCTTGAGCGGCGTGCCGGACCAACCGTGTGGGGGTGCGACGTGAACACGGCAGGCTTTTCCTTTTGAACTCATAACTTGTAAAATTTGGTTCTGCTCCATGGCGCGACCGATTGATAGAAAATAACGATATTGCCTAGAGTAATGAGAAGTTTGGTTCTGGCGCCATTCATGCATGGAGTATGTACGAAATTTATGAAGTTGATGCGAAAGGTAAGATAATTATTGTAGTATCATATACTACTACATGGATTTGACGGAAAGATAAAAATACATACGGATCCATCAACGTTCAACGACATCCTCACGCCCTAGTGCGCCGGGTCACCAACCGACGTGTGAGGAGTAGCGGCGTTGGCGGCGAGCTCAACGTGCTTCTGAACAGTGCCCTCCAAGGTTGCCATGCGCTCCAAGAAGGCCAGCGTCCAATCGTCCTCCTCTTGCATGTAGTAGTCCTTGTGGACGATATGCGCGTAGACGTGGGTGATTATGTCGATGGTATCTTACTGTGCCAGGCGCTGCGCGGCGAGCGCGACCTCGAGGTGGACATTCTCCGGCGCGACGGCGGGCAGTCACAGGGCCACCTGTGCGTCGAAGAGGTTGTTACCATAGTGGTCGTTGAGGGTGGCGGGCAACGCACAGCCTGGGCGTGTCAGCTGGAGGCTTACGTCAAAGTCGTCCGCAAGCTTCTTGACGACGGTGAACTTGTCGAGGAAACCGACGAGGACCTCGTCGAACAAGGAGACGAAGCTGTCGTCCAAGTGGCCCCTTGCCCTGGCGGCCTCAAGCAATACTACCTGGAGACGTTCCTCGGTGCCGGTGGATGTGGTTGTACTCCTAAATCCAGACGGTGGTGCTACTAGTACTAGTAGTAGTACTACCAATGTAGTAGTAGGAGTACTAGCACTGTACTACCCGTTGGTCAAACTATTACGTGCTGCTCCTCACAGTGAAGTGACAAGACCCTGCGCCGAAGATGACACCTGAGTATAGGCGCCGTGTTTGGCATACCATAGTCAGCCTCACCGTCTACAGTCACTATCATCATGGCTGTAGAGCTAGCCTGCTTACAACTAGCCCTGTTCGACATAATTTCCCGTGTGTAGATGCCCGTGCATTGCACGGAACACCAAGATTGGGGGTGGATGGCTCCGGCAGCGGCCATCGCGCCAGATTTTTCCACGACTTTCTACTCCTAGATGTGTACACGTGTGCTGGTGTGTGTTGTGTGCTGGGTGTGCGCGAGTGCATCCTTCTGTGCATGCCGCCGCGCAGTGGTGAATTGTGCGCGAGTGCGTCCTTCGTGCCCAAGAAGTTTGTCCTCAATGCGCCCTCAATTTACTAGCGTGCAGGGTGCTACCCCGAGTGGTTTCAACTTTGTTTACTTCACCGCGTGTCAGATGGGCCTCTAGTTTACTTATTTTCACCCACTGCCACATGGGCCAGCACACGAAGATAGAGAACACGAGCTGACAAGGCAGCATGTGGATTCGTTGACCGGTCAACTGAACAATATACGGAGCTATACGCTGACACAGTGATTGTATAATCTGTCGGTATAGAGAGTTAGAGTGAGAGGGGAGGCCCGTGAGAGATAGCAGAGAGAGATAGAGAGCTACTCCCTCCATTCGATAATGTAGTTCCAACATTTTTTTAAGTCAAACTTTTGAAACTTTGACCAAGTTTATAAAGAAATTACTTATATCTACAATACCAAAGATAAATGATAGTATGAAGTAAGTACAAGTTGTGATGAATCTAATGATCATTCCAGATGTAAATGTTTTTCTCCACATATACCTGGTCAAACGTTTCTAAGGTTTGACTTTTCAAAACATCCATATGCTTATGGACGTGACAGAGTCCCTAACAAGAGAGAGAGAGAGAGAGAGTGAAAAAAGTGTGTGTGCATGTGTGAAAGAGATAAGGACAACACACGATAAAAGTAGAGAAAAAGTGTGTGTGTCTTATGCAAACATATCACACATGCATCTTCGACAACGGAGGCAAGGTGAGGAGATAGTGTGTGGTTGATAGGAACCGAGAGAGCAAGACCCCTAGCACGTGGCCAAGACGGGTCCGACAAACAAGGGAGAGAGGTCGAGAGAGACATAGGAGAAAACACAGACATGGGGAGGAGAGAGTGTATGTTTGTCATAGAGAGATCCCCTGGAGATCGTGATGGGACTACATGGGTGGGAGATCGAGTGACAAGGTGTGTGCGCGATAGAAGATGCCCCGAGAGATATCGAGATAGACGTATGGATGGAAGGAGACAATACGTGTGTTCCTATTGGCTAGTAAGAGATAATCATACTTAGGAGGGGGGAGTGCTTGCGCCTATGATGGATTGAGGGATTATGGTACTTAGGGGGGTGCGTGTCACATGGAGAGAGAACAAGAGTGTTGGATGGGTCTATATGTATAGCACGAGCGAGACATGTGTATGTGTGAACCAGGGAGATATAAGGCCAGTTTGGCTTGCGTCCTGAGCATCTTTTGCCTGCCCTGGGGTTGTGGCTAGATTTCATGCACGGTTGTTTGGTTGCTACCCTGTGAAAAAGAAAGCCTGCCTGGCCTGGGTTCCCTTGCACTTTAATTAGCCTGGCTGAACTCCAGACACTACAAGTAGCCTGGCCCAGGCGACCGATTTCGAACGCCTGGTCGTGCCTAGTTGTGTGGCAATGAGGCTAACAGCAACATGGATGGATATTAGCATTGAATAATTGATGCATGGATTGATTGATGGGACGTTGATGCTTTGCCTGGCCCAAGCATGAACCAAATGCTTCAGCACCACACAAGCCTGGCCAGGCAGAAATATTTTACATCTCACGTCCACACCAGGCAGTACCGGCCATCAAGGCATGAGGGTCAGGTCACGAACCAAACTGACCAATAAAGTTTGAGAGAGATTGAGGAGCCCCGATAAGGCTGAGTGGTGCGTCAGATAGCTGAGAGGGGGAAAGAGATATTCCATCCGCTCGATAATGCAGTGCATGTAAATTTTTTAGAAGTCAAACTTTGGAAACTTTGATCAGGTTTACGCAAATGTAATTTATATCTACAATACCAAAGATACATCATACAAAACTACATCTCATGGTGAATCTAATGGCATATGTTTGCCGTACTAGATGTAATTCTTTTTCTCCACGTACATGGTCAAAATTTGTGATGTTTGACTTTTCAATAAATCTATATGCTATGGACCGAGGAGAGTGCCTCAGTCAAGACAGATCAAGTGCGTGTGAAGGAGAATGAGTAAGTGTGCAAAAAGAGTATGTGTGTGAAAGAGAAAGTGACAACAAATGATAAATTATAGAGAGTGTGTTTTTTTTCGTTTCTTATGCGAACATATCACGCATGCATCTCCGAGATGGAAAAGAGAGGCGAGGAGATACACGAAGATAGCTAGTGTGTGATTGTTTGCAACGGAGAGAGACACCCCTGTAGCACATGTCCAATAGAGGTGTGGCCAACAGGGAACAAAGGTCGAGAGGGACACATGGATTGCATGGACGCATGAGGAGGGAGAGAGTGTGTGTTTGTGATAGGGAGATCCCGTCAAGATCGTGAGGGGACTATATGGGTGGGAGATCGAGGGAGTGCGTGCGTGATAGAAAGATGCCCCAAGAGAAATTGAGATAGACCATGCACATGTTTGTGATGGAGACTAAGATTATCTAGTCATATACATATAGGGGGGACTGCGTGTGCCTACAATTGAGTGAGAGACCATCATACTTGGCTAGCAGGGCATCAGATTGTGTGTGTGCGTGTGTGAGATGGAGAGAGAACGAGGGGGAGATATAGAGTTTTAGATGGGCCTATCGAGTGCGAGTGAGATATGCATCTGTATGTGTGACCCAAGTGGATGGAGAGTTTGAGAGAGGGGGGAAGAGCTCCGAGACGACATAGTGGTGCGTGAGAGAGTTACAGGCAACGAGCCAAGGAATCTGTGTGCGTACGATGAGTGCACCCAAGATATCTAGTTTGGACTAGCTAGAGTATCATACATAGTGTGTGAGAGAGACCTATACATGGTGTATATATGCATGCGAACTAGAAAGACCCCCCCCACACACACACACAAAGAGAGAGAGAGAGATGGAGAGAAAGGGAGAGGGACGGACAAGGTTTTTGTGTCGGATGCGTGCGACAGAATTGAAGATTGTCGGCGAGAGAGAGAGAGAGAGAGAGAGAGAGAGAGAGAGAGAGAGAGAACAAGAGTCCGGGAGAGGGGGAGGTCGCGTTTTATGCATCAAAGACTGATATAAACCATGTTCCGATATAAACTTGCATTCAAATATTTAAATTGGAGAACATGTTGTCTGCAATCCACACATGAACGGATATATGCTTATATCAAACAAGTTCATTAATTTGACTTTCAAAATGTTCATGGAGTACTATAATATTGTACAACATGCTACTCGATTGAGGTGTTCAATTTTGGATTTAGTTCACTATTTTGACCTACTGAATGAGCTATTTCATTGAATCGAGATATTTCATTTTGGGTTTGATTCGTGTTTTTGAGTGGGTCAACTATTTGTCATATAGTAAATCGCTAGCAACGAGCATGTAAGAACACATTACTCCCGAGCATCATCTCTCCATCTAAAAAAGAATTGGCAAGCTAACATTTCAAAATTTGATCCGAATCGACTTGGTAAGGTAGACGTCGATGCTCGTTCTCCCAAAATTTGAACGAACCGTTAAACATCCTCTCTCCTCGGTGGAATTCACCCGAGCAAATAAATGGGAGACGCGAAATTACCGTCCTATGTGGGACACACATCAATTGGCCCGTTGTACATCGAGGGATGGTCCGTAACTTCATCCAAGCACGCCTTCTCCTTGGCCGAAATGACATGTGCCGAATAATTCATAAACCATGGTCGGCAAAACACGCTCTCGTCGCCCGAAATAGCTCGCGCCCACTATTTCAAAACACGCTCTCCTCGCCCGAAATCGCTCGCGCCCACTATAGTTCAAAACACGCCCTCCTCGCCCAAAATCGCTCCCGCCCAGAGAAGCAAAGTTACTCTACTATCCCCAACCCACAGTACACAGACCCAAGCCGAGAAGCCTATAGGCAAGGGTAGAACTGTAACTCCCCCTCACATTTCAGACAAATGCGTCCGTAAGACATGGTTCCACTCCCCTCCCAATTTCCCCCGCCCGCCCCCATTCATACCTTGTGGGCGCCAAATCACCTTCTCCCCGGGAAGCTCCCTTCTCCAGAGCCGCGAAACCTCAGCCCCACCTCCATGGCGCCCTCCACCGCACCAATTTGACAGCCGCCCTCCTCCCTAATGCCGGAGACGCTGTCCATTTGCCGTCGTGCACTGGGCCGTGTGTCGCTTACTCCGTGCTGCTGGTGCTGCCTCGACGACGGCCGTGTGAACCGTACCGGAGCCGATTCACCCCCGCTGTTGTTCATGGTGCTGGAGCGGCTCCAACTTTGGATCCGTCCAGACTCCTGGCGCTGCTTCGGCGTAGCCGTCGACCGTCGCGACATCGCTCTTTCCGTGCCGCCAGTCGCCACCACAACCGCGCCGGCCTCACCGACTCGGCAGCTGGACCTGCCTACTTCACCATGCCGCCAGATAGGTCGCACCCTTATCTCAAATCACTTTATTTAGGCGTCAGTTGTCTGAATTTTTATTCTGGGCCAATCGATTTGCAATGGGAAGCAGCACCCCTCGAGGCGGCGGAGCTCCTAGGCTGTCGGTTGGCTGGTGTCTAACGTAAGGGTGCGGGGCCGCAAAGTTCACCGCGGAAGCAGCACTTAGATGGCTATCTTTTAGAGTTGCGTGGGTTGAAGGTACTGCCGCCGCCGCCGGATCTGGATGACGGGGAGTCTTTGTGGATTGGCCCGGGGGCGGCGCAACCACGGCAGTGCGGTGGGGCGGGGAGCGGGGTTTTGGCCGGGGCCACGGACGGCGGAGGCAGGCTGCTCCGCCGTTGGTCGCTGGCTCTTCGGGGAAGATTCCGAACAGTGTCAGCCGGGAGGCACAAGACGGCCAGCCATCCGGTGTAGATCGGACAGTATGAAAATAAAATAAAATCGTGTGACCCCAATTTATTCTTCAGTCAACAGATGTGTGACCACTCTCGTACCTTGATGTTAATATCTTAGTGTATTTCTTCAGATCAAAGAGATATGTCGTTCTTAACATTATCCGTTATCTGCATCTTCAGACACACCGTCTTCCGACTCACCGCAGCTGCTCCAACAAGGGAAGCATACACCAGAAGGGAGCTATATTCCCCACTCAATAGTTCCCTGCATCGAATGCGCGTGCCCGACATGCACAGCCACAACAACTGCAGGGCCATCCACAAGTCAGCACATGATGCTCACTCCTATGGATGGTAGCCAGATAGGTTGTACCTTCATCTTACTTGTGTGCAACATTTATGGCTTTGTTATTCATCAAAGCATGGAAAATAGATCATCACATTTCACTATATATTCACGCTGATCTCTTACGGGTCTTGTTCAGGAGTTAACGATGTTCCATAGTTCAGCTAAGATACTTGTTCTTTAGGTAACACTGTTCCATAGTTATCATCCATCAGCCAATGCTATCCCACAGGCTGGTGATTATAGTATTATACCACTTCTAGTATTTCCTATGTTGTTCTTTAATACTTTTGTGTGCCATCTAGTTAATCTCGAGTACAAACGATACATATTCTATAGCTTTCATCTGTTTTCTCCCTTTAGTTTATGAGACCTGTTGCTGCTAGTTAACCCCAGTCCTACTATTTCTGTCGTCTCCTACAGGCACGCATTACATAAATCTAACTACTAGTTATCTTCCATGCATGTAAGATATAATTGCACACACTGATATATCCACAACAACCTCACGGAGCAATGTAAAGGCCGGTAAACTTGATGTCAATGATACCCAATATGATGGAACATGTAAAGGCAGTTCTTCAGAAGACTTGCAGAAAGATGATGAATCCTCTTGACCCCACAAGGTCCTTGCTCTAACTCGGCCTCTGATATGGGTACAACATGCATATAATGTCCTGGAGTGTATCTACTCTGTTGCAATGCCATGTGCTTAGCATGCTGATCATGCATGTAAATATGTCATGCCTTCCTGTTTTTCAGTACCTATTCCATTCATGATAACATGTTTTAAAATGTAAGTACTGTCATACTACTCTATCGCAATGCCATCTGCTTAATTTGGACATCATGCTTCTGAATATCTTATGCATTGTTATTCATCTGTATGTACTTCATCTGTCTACCATACCATGTTTTTTTACATTGAAGTGTTGTTCTAGTGCTCTGTTGCAATTCCATCTTATTTTCCCAATCATACACGTGTATGTTGCCTTAGTTATTTCTATATGTATTCCGCTAGCATACAGTTTTACATTCAACTAGTGTTTTTTGCTGTGTTGTCCTGTCACATCCCTAGCTCTTACACCATACTCCCTCCGTCCGGATTACCTGTTGCCGAAATGGATAAAAAATGATGTATCTAGAACTGAAATACGCCTAGACCCATCCATTTTTTTCTGGATGGAGGGAATACATGTCAATATATCATGCCTTTCTATTCTTCAGTACCTATTCCATCTCTCTGCTGCCGCATGTTTTATAATTAAAGCACCATTATTCTATACAGGGCATGCAAGGGGAAGACGACTATGTTAGAATCTGAAGGGTTACAAACAAGGCCTTTGCAAAAGATCCAAACGCTAGGAGATAATAAACCAACTCCAATTTTTAAAGATACTGCTCCAGCACAGAGAAACCCAACTCCTACTGATAATAAGCAGATTCCAGTGGCCAAAGAACTAGTCTGCTCTAGTCCAGCAAAAATATGTCAACTCAATTCTAAGAAGCGTGTGTGTATCCTTGCATCATGAAATTTTATAGCATGCTGATCATATTTTGTACATGTTTCTTACCCGTCTCTCTTTTAGAAAATAAGCTTAACAGATAGAAGATTTTTTGCAATGGTATCGTTTATGAGGAAAGATTCTTGCAGGAATTCTCTGTGCTCCAATGTAGATGTAAGTACCTGTTGTATATCACTATATTTTTACATCAGCATGTATTTTGTTAATCGGCGTGAATCCAACATTTATCTGATCTAAATATAGTTGTAGCAAAATGCATGATTAAAGGCCACAATGTTGATTTTTGCAAGGAAAACTGCCTGGTAGTTTTGCATCTCGAGCTGCATGAGTGTACTATCTCATATCAGTGGGTTTGAATACTTTGGTTCTGCAGTGGGTTTTTCAGTGTTTTTTACTGTGTTGTCCTGTCATATCCCTAGCTCTTACATCATACTCCCTCCGTCCGGATTAAATGTCGCAGAAATGGATAAAACTGGATGTATCTAGAACTGAAATACGCCTAGACACATCCATTTATTTCTGGATGGAGTGAATACATGTCAATATGTCATGCCTTTCTATTGTTCAGTACCTATTCCATCTCTGTTGTAGCATGATTTATAACTGAATCACCATTCTTTTATATAAGGCATGCAAGGGGAAGATGGCTACGTTAGAATCTGAAGGGTTACAAACCAGGTCTTTGCAAAAGATCCAAACACCAGGAGATAATAAACCAACTCCATTTTTCATAAATACTGCTCCAGCACAGAGAAACCCAACTCCCACTGATAATAAGCAGATTCCAGTGGCCAAAGAACTAGTCCGCTCCAGTCCAGCAAAAGAATGTCAACTCCATTCTAAGAAGCGTGTGCCTATCCTCGCATCATGAAATTTTATAGCATTCTGATCATATTTTCTACATGTTTCTTACCCGTCTCTCTTTTAGAAAATAAGGTTAAATGATACAAGACTTCCTCCATTGGGATCATATTCGAGGAAAATATCTTGCGGGAATTCTCTGTGCTCCAGTGCTGATGTAAGTACCTGTTGTATATCACTATATTTTTACATCGGCATGTATTTTGTTAATCGGACTGAATCTAACCTTTATCTAATCTAAAATTAGTTGTAGAAAAATGTTAAAGGCGCTAATGTTGATTTTTGTAAGGAAAACTGCCTGGTAGTTTTGCGTACTGAGCTGCATGAATGTGCTATCTCATATCACGCACATTACTGAATTGTAGTGCTTCTCTGGTTGCCCATTCATTTATTGTGTCAATGTTGCTTTCGTATTACCTTACCTGGCTGATGATAGCTGTGCCATATTGTGTTAATTTGGTGTAGGCTAGTTGCCCAAATGTTCGTTGTGTTAATATTGCTTTCCTATTATCTGACTTGGCCAATGATAGCAATGCTAGTGTGTTAATTTTGTGCAGGCTACTGAAGATAAGAAGACAAACTCTGAAAACAGAAAGGCAACCCCATTGTTTCTTTCCAGTAAATCTAGGCCAGGTCCCGTCCTAATTTATGTTATGATGAAGTGGTCAAGACACTCTCCACTATCAATAATACAAGCCTGCAAAAATCGCCATCTGAATCTGTTCAGTATCCTCTGTCTCGAATGCGATGGAATAAATGTATGTTTGTGAACCAATTAATGGCTGAAGCAATGATGGAAATGGTGGATGAATCAGAGGTGCAGAGTCGTGCGACACAACAACTAATCAATGTTTTCAGTGACAGTGTGGCAAAGCAGCAAGAACTTGCCCACATGCTTATGGGTGTCATCTGTGCTGAGATTGCAGATTGTGACGTTGTAGATGGTTAGGTTCTGCTCATTTATTTGCACTGGCATCAATCTTTGATTGCCAAGTGGATGTAATTTCCTGTAATATATTCTGGATGTGCAACGTTATTCCATGTATGCCGTACCTTTGATCGTCGTAATGGGCTCAAATTATCTAATTTAGCCAAAAGACATGAACGAACTTTAGTGGGCCCATTAAGTTAATGGGCCGTTACTAGGCCGAAAGTTAATGGTCGGCCCTCTTAACTCCCGGGTCGTTAACAGGCTGACATCGAAGCGGGTAACAGGTGGCCCCAAGTTATTTCACGGGCCGTTAACAAGCCGTTACTAAGTTTGGGCTACATATGGCCCAACTATACTGTAGGCCTTTAGCAGGCCGAAAGAGACAGCGGGCTTGTATTGGACCATGAAGAGCATGGGCTGCTAAGAGGCAGAAAGTCAGGTCGTATTGTAAACGGCCCAACTGTGTTGTGGGCCTTTAGTAGGCCGAAAGAGAAACTAGGCTGGTATTGGACCATGAAGGGCATGGGCCTTTAAGAGGCCAAAACTAAGGTCCAACTACAAATGGCCCAACTCATTTATGGTCCGTTAACAGGCCGAAAGGCACACAGGGCCGGGAATTGGCCCAACACTTAAATGGGTCGCTAAAAGGCCAAAACTCAGGTCCGACTACAATTGGCCCAACTGATTTATGAGCCGTCAACAGGCTGAAAGTGACACCGGGCCAGAAATTGGCCCAACACTTAAATGGGCCGCTAAAAGGCCGAAACTCAGGTCCGACTACAAATGGCCCATCAGATTTATGGGCCGTCAACAGGCTGAAAGACACACCGGGCCGGAAATTAGCCCAACATTTAAATGGGTCGCTAAAAGGCCGAAAGATGTACATCCTGAAAATTGGCCCATCCATTAAATGGGTCGTTAACAGGCTGAAATCTCATCGGGCCGATATTGAGCCCAAATATATAGCGGGCTGTTAACGGGCTCGAACTGACGATGGGCTGCAATGGTGTCAAATCTTTAATAGGCCGAATTGGCACATCTCGTATGGGCCGTGGGCTTAAATGGACCTGACACAAGTAGGCTTTATATGGGCCGACCTACTAATTTTTACTGGGCTGGCCTTTTTCACCGGAATGGGCCACTGTTCGGTCGTGCCGTGTGTCGACCTATCATAGGCACCTCCTGTCCAATGAGTGGATGACATCTGTCCCAACGATGAGCCGACACGTGTTTCCTCTAGCCAATGATGATTTTACACGTGGAAAATCCCCATTGGTCGGGGCTGTTAACGGGTTATCGGATCCAAAACCCGACCTGACAGCTTAACGGCGTTCCATTACGGAGGATGCCACGTGTCGGTCACCCTTGACGAAAGCACTTCTATGACGCGCGATTTATCGTCATGGAAGTGGACACTTCCGTGATGATAATTTTGGTAATGTCATGGAACACTTCTACGACAGCACAGGTATGACTATCTTGATTCTGTCATAAATTTGTCATGGATGTACATGCATGACAAAGAAAAGAGACCTACTGTGACAAACACGTATCATCACGGAAGTGTTTTTTTTGTAGTGCATGTCGTAGAGAGTTTCGCTGGGCTCGATTGTTGTGACTTGTGAGGTGGCCGAATGGCGAGCCACTGCGTGTCTCACCCACCGCTGGAGCCGCAACCGACCGGAACGCTTGTGCCGGCGAGCGGCGGGGGATGAGGACACCATAGGAACTGGCAGATAATGGGTCGACGGTTGCCGGAGAAGGACGCCGCGGACACACGCGTGAAAGTGCGTCGCCCCACGGACGGGGAGTGCATCGACGTCTAGCGGAGCTTCCTGGAGCCATGCGGAATCATCGGCGATGAACACGAGCCCGCCGAGACGGATCTCGTGGCCCTCAACTAGTCCGCCATCTGAAACCATGATGATGAGAATTGAAAAAATCGCAACTCCACAAAAAAGTCTCTAAGAAACCTGCCCCATGGTGAGCGCCAACTGTCGTGGATCTAAGACTGACAGTAGAATGGGGGGTAGGTATGAGGAGGCAAGATCCTAGCTATGGCGAAGTTGTACACATGAGTTTTACGAGTTCAGGCCCTTCACGGAGGAAGTAACAACCCTACCCTATGTGTGTGTGTGTGTGTTTATAGGGAGTGTGAACCCTTGTGCCAGAGGAGACGGGTGGCTTATATAGAGTGCGCCTAGACCCCAACCAGCCCACGTTACAAGGGTTTTAAGGTATATCAAGAGGGGGGCATTACTGGTAATGCTAGCAATCAAGTGACATAAATGCCTATTAAGTCTATGAAGTAAACGTCCGACCGTTGTTGTGCGGAGTGACTTTAGGTCTTCTATACGTCGAGTGATAATTGTTGTGTCGAGTGACTTTGAATCTGCCGAGTGGAATGCTTTGTAGTCGAGTGATGATGCTATGCCCTGAATGCTTCTGGTTTTGAGATGGTGTCCTAGGGGAGGCTGTCTAGGTCAGGCCTATGACCCTACCCTAGGTACATAGCTTCATCACGCACCGCCGGATGAACGACATGCTAGGACACGCTATCCCTGATTTATGCCGCTTCAGCTTGGATGAGTCTCCATCGTGTGGAACTAGACTAGAAAGCTGCGACAATGATTCCCGTTGCCCACCGCTATGGATCGTGCCATCCATGAAGAACACCTGAGACTGGAACCTGGAGGAGGGCATGTAGCCCATCTATAATGTGTAAGTGGAGTACAGTAAATTGTGAATGGTAGCGCTATTAATATAAGTAGACTAGTCGTGCACAAATTTATCACATGAATTGGAGATGAACTTGTGTGGCATACTGGCATTTGTCCTTTAGAATTTATTACTAGTAAATGTGTTATGTTTACGTGCAACTTGTGTGGTTGTTGCACGGGCTCCCACACGCTCTTTGAGAAAAAAAATGTGGCACGACTTTGGATATACGTGACGTGGCGGCATCATACAGTAGCATCGTTCGCTATAGTTGTAGTACACTCCTACTAGGACGACAACTCCTATAAAACCTTGCGCTTCGCTCTTTGCCTCTTCGGGAGGTTCAACAGTTCATACTCATGTGAACCATGCACTTGGCTCTTCGCCTCTTCGGAAGTTCCAACAATGATGATACTACAGTACAATATGCTTCTGGAAATCTGACACCGATTGAACTGCTGCACGTCCACTGCGAGGGCGAGGGTGAGGGAGAGGGGGAGGGCGCTGTAGTCAAAACCCTTTCCTCGTCCTGTGAACCACCGCACGCGTTGGCGAGGGAGAGGCGTAGTAAGCAAGCTTCTCCTCGTTCGGCGAGTTGACGGGACACATCAAAGTAGTACTAGTGTTAGTCCATACTGTGTCCTTTTCGGTTAATATGGCTTAATTTGAAATAGGAAAAATACACTCGCGGTCAATGTATGTAACAATACGCTCTTTACGGTCACTATATATAGTTTTGCGGTGATTATACGATCACTAGCTCATCGTAGAGCACCGTAATGCACCCTACTGACCGGCCACATAGTCAACATGACACTTTGTTGACTAGTTAAATTGTCACCTGGTTTTTGGGTCCCACCTGTCAGTTGGCAGAGCAAAGAAAACAGTTAAACAAAACTTTACGCAGGCTCGACAAGAGTCCAACCATTGCGCACGAACCACCCTGGATGTGTATGTGAGTGCATGCACGTGTACTCCCTCGGTCTTCCAACAAAGAGCGTACATCGGCTAAAAACAAAGAGTGTAGTACATCTACGCTTCCAATCCATTTAGCCTTTAATCTAAATCGATATTGATATACTAATGCACCAACTTGTGATCTAGGTATAGGCTACATGTCTATCCTTAATTACAGCATGCAACGCCCTTCATTTAATCTTCTTCTCTCAATGGTCGCATGCACACATAAGTCCGCTACTTTTGGGCGTTAATTATGCCCTGGTCAATGTGTAAATCTCTAAATGTACAGTCTTTCACGGACGTAGGGAGTAGGTTGAGCACTTGAGTGTGAGCGTGTGTGTTGCGTCGTGTGCTGTGTGCCGCATGGGTGCGTGTGTGTTTTGTGCGTCCATGTGTACGTGTGAGTGTTGCATGTTGCATGCATGCATGGGGCTTACTCCCTCCCATTGACATGTTCATATTTCAAGCTTCCTCTGTTACCTCCATATGGTGATACTCCCTCTGTTCCCAAATATGGAGTAAAATCCTCCCTCTGTTCCCAAATATGGAGTAAAATCCTCCCTCCGTTCCCAAATACGGAGTATTTGTCTTTCTAGAGATTTCAACAAGTGACTACATACAGAGCAAAATGAGTGAAGTGACCGTAGAGGCATAGGGATAATGTAGAAAGGAAGTCTTCGCGATCCATTATTCCCCATCTCGGTCAGAGAGAACTATTCAACTAGTCTTCGGAGTGAAGTGACAATACACGCTGCAGTAGATGGGAATTAATAAGCTGAACCAGCGTGTTGGTGTTACTAAATCAGCCTTACTCAGTACTGCGATCATGTTTGCCAGTAGAGCATGCTTCTGTCCTCCATTAACTGACATATGGGCCCTCTTGTGGTAGACCCACATGTCATCGGTGTAACTATTTACACTCTGAAGGATGGTATATCCTGGTAGTAGTAGTAGAATTGAGATTTAATGCACTTTCTTCCCTGTCTTCCACTCTTCTTCCTCCTCTCTTCCCCATCGTCGGCCGCACACCATTTCCCCCCGCTCACTGCTCGCCTTCCCACGCTATCTTCCTTCGTAGCTCGCGCGTACCATATAACCCCGCTCACTGCTCGGCATGAGGAGAAGCTTCTTCGCTCGCCCGCCCAAATCCACTTCCCCATTGGCTTGCAGGCCTCGAAAACCCCAATGGCAGAACCGACTGACACGCAGAGCCACGATTGGAATTCCCTCTCCGATGTTCTCTTGGAGCAGATCTATAATCGTATGGACCTACTCAGCACCGTCCGTCTGGCTGCATGCTCGGTGTCTTTGTACCGTCTACTCGTCTACAACCAGCCGGCTCTTTTCAAGACACCCTGGTTGCTGATGCCCGATCCTCGCAGGTGGCCCAGACACCGACTTGATGATCCTACAGAGGTTGCCATGGTGCTCCTTGACATGCTACCACTACCCGTCCACCTGTCCTTCCTGCACGGCCACTACTGGGCAGGCATGAAGGCCAACTGGATTGTCCTCATCCACCAATCCGGTAGTCCATGGCGTCTCGTGGATATCTACACCCAGTGAGAGATCACCCTTCCATCATTGGATACCGCCGCCATCGAGCCTCGTGGCCCGCCGAACACTCCTGCCTACTACACACCATCAGAAGACTACACGGATTACAAGCTCATTGCCTTTCAACATCGGATTAGTCTATCTGGAATCCGGTCGCCATACATGGTTATGGCTCATCGTCAATCCTGTTGAGGCATCATTTGTAACGCCTGGTTAAATAAGCTACAGTAATCCCCTCCTAATGGTGCCATGTCATCCCAGTTAATTTGCTAAACCTCACTTTGATCCAAACCCGATTCAAATTCAAATTTAATATAAAGTCAAATTATTATTTCTTCAAACAACAACACAAAAATGTTGGGTGGGTTGCAAATATTCACTAACAACTTGTCATGAAAGAATTAACATTTTTAAAAATATAAAATTGCCCCTCGGTATTAAAACAGTGGACCAACATCACCTTCTTATCCCATTTAAATATAAACTCAAACTTAATAAATTATTTTGAACCCAAACTTTTTCTGGCAGTGCAAAATAATCCATAGAAATTATATGGCAAAGTTTTACATTTAAAGAAAAGTATTTTGGCGCACAAAGAAAGTACAAAACAGTAGCTTAATATTTTCCCTAATAATAATAAAGCACAGATTGAATTTGCCGGGTTCACCGTCACAATACGCTTCTTTCCATGAATTTACGCTTTCAGTTTCGAAAAAACCCATATTCAAGGTGGTACTAATTTTTTGCTTAGGTAATTTTTGGTTTCATCGGCTCCTACGTCATGTTTTCCCATCATGCGTCCCTGTCTCAGCCCACACGTCACCTGCATGGGCCTTAGCACAGCCCATCGAATCGAATCCAGCGGCCAGGCAAGCTGATAGGAGAGACAAAAAGGCACAGGCTCTCCCTCACCTCTAGATCCCAGCCATCATGAGCGCCCGATCCCGCGCCATGCTCGATCCGGTGTTGCCCCGTTCACCGGCCAATGCCGGTGATGATTCCCCGCCCCCCTCTCCTGACCCACGTCTCTCTCATGAAATAGGGTTGGACGCCTCCGCCGTTTTCCTAGTTGACGGTGGCCAGAGTGCCACATGGGAGACCCTTGTCGGCAAAGCTCCGGATCATGGCGTTCCCGCGTAGGGAGAGGGCGGCGGGGTTGACCTCCTGTGAAGAGACAGGGAGGTGAGGATGGGCGCGGCAGCTGGAGCCCTGTCCTCCTTTGTCGTCTCCCATCGAGCACCGGATCAAAGAAGCAGCAGCTCCCCACCTCCATCCCGTCTCCTCTCCTACATCGGCCGTGCCATGCTGCACTCATGGAGCTAAGGATGGCAATGGATCGTGTTTGGATCGGGTTGAACAATATCAAATCCATATCCATATCCATAAAGACAGTCTTTACCCGCCCACGAAAAAATCCATGGATGAAAAATTATGTCCACGTCCAAATCCGATGGATATCCATATCCACTGGATATCCATTGGGTCCTCCCGGGACATATAAATAAGACTTACACAATATTAACATAAACTCTTCCATTCTTAAGCTCGTGACAGGCTAGGCTTCACTCATGGTAAATCAACATCCAATAACAACCTAGGATCATTTAGTATTTTTCAAACATATGAGAATAACGAGTCATTTGAGAAGGAGATAAAAATAAGGGAAGGCGTGTGGGAGTATGTTACGGAGGGGATTGACTGTCAACTTATAAAAGTTACGATGAAGATTGTGTAATTTCTTATGCATGTTTTAGATAAAAAAAAGTGTAAAATTGTTGTGGGACATGTGAACATGGGGCAGGGATAGCAGATTCTTTCCATTAAGTCATACTATCGGGTCGGGTTTGGGTATATCCATGGGTACAAGATTATATCCATCCCCTACCCACGAACAATCGGGTCAGGTCTGGGTATCCCCCATGGAAAGAAAAGCATATCCAAACCCTATCCATTCGGGTCGGATATCCATGGATATCCATGTCCATGGATAAAATTTCCATCCTTACATGGAGCGTAGTCGCAGAAGCACCTGGAGAATCACGTAACGGATCCAGCCTTGGGTGGATGCCTGGGAAGGTATTTTTCTTCTTTCTGAAGTTCTCTATTGATATCTAGGTGGAATTGATTCATGGGTGTGCTGGGTGGAGTGCCACTGGATTGTGGAGGAACTAGCTGGCTAATTTTATTTGATAGCAGGGTTATGTCAGCGAAAAGCTAGCGGCGACCGCGGCAACTACGAGCTTGAGTGGTCGGGTGGCTATAATCGAATCTACATTAAAACAATTTACTTGCTGATCCTACAGACTGATAATTTGCTTGCTGATCCTATAACTCGGTTAGAAGCAGCGAACAAGTGTCATGGTGAACAATTTCCATATGCACACATGATGGCATGGTTGCTGGAGGTTGCATAAGACTGAAGCAAGCTTCTATTTCATGTTCTCTGAATTTTTCCACTTACCTTAGTTTTACCTCATGTCTTTATCTTCTTTTAAAGGCTTATGGTTAGTATTTTCCCTTTTTTCAATATCTTATGGTTATTGTTTCAGTTTGCTACACGGATGTTTTGTTACAGTATTCGCATGCCTTCTATGGTTATATCATTGTTTGGTTTATTATCAGAATTTTCTCCAATTTGTTTTTCTCATAGATAGAAGTAACCATGGGTGGATCTGGGCCCCAGGCAGCACAGGCAATGGCCTGGGGCGTTAGAAATTTCTCAGCCTATATATCTAGAGAGAAAAAACTGGCCTGGGGCCCAGCCCACTTCCTACGCCTCTTGCCGGGCCATTGAACAAAACACTGGCCTGGGGCGCAGCCCACTTCAATTAATAAAAAAGTGAATGAGAACAAGAAAGACACAAAAGCATGAGCTGCTAGTGCGTTGCGTACGGGAGACTTTTTGTCTAGAAAAGGAAGATGACCCATCTTAGGCTAGTTGATGAAGAGATTTCTCTTGCTAGTTGCCACTGTTTTCAAATCCCATTTTCTCGTGCTAGTTTTTTTGCAGGGAATTTTTCTTGCTAGTTGTCACTATTTGAGGCTTGATTCAAACATGATCTTTAATTCTTTCCCTTTTTATATTGTTTTACTTACTTTTGTTGTTCTACAGAGAAGATAAATGTGGAATCCGATTTAGTAATTCACATTTTGCATTTGTTATTAAACCTGCTAAGTTTTTTTTTTAAATTACTTGAATGCACTGATTTGTATTTCAAAATTTATAATTTTTTTGCTAGAAAACTTTTAATCTAGTCATCTTCAAATATAGCAGTACAATGAACACTAAAAATAATAAACTTACATTCGAGTTCGTAGACCACCTAACGACGACTACAAGCACTAAAGCGAGGCGAAATCGTGCCGCCATCATCGCCCTCCCTCGCCGGAGCTCGCATGTAGTAGATAGTCGGAAGTCGTCATACTAAGGCCTTATAATACAAGCGCATCAAATACAACCACCGACTGAATTGTGTGAGATCCGCTGAAGAAACACCTCCACACCCTATCCGATAATGCTAGACGCACCATCAGGATGGGGGCTAGGCAGGGAGAACCTGATTCCATCTTGAGGGAGACGCCACCATCTCGCCTTCCTGAGTAGGAAATAAGCCCCAAAAAACTCAAATAAATGTCTAAAAACAGAGTCCTCCCGCCGGTAAGGGCCGGGATCGACCACGCCCCATGGACCTAAAGCCATAGGGGACGAGGCAGAATGGCACCGCCGCTGCTGCCGGGCGGCAGGAACCCTAGTCGCCCTTGGAGGAGAGACATCATATGTCTTTCTTTATTGAACATGCAGTCATAGGAGGCTCATATCAATCAATCCTTTGATTTGGTACCATCTTTTGTATCATTTATATGCTAGATATTGTCTTTTAACATGTCTTACTTTATTAGTTAAACTGTGAATGAACAAATACCGCCATTGAACATTGTGTTTGTATTTTTATTAGTTATAACTTGACTTTATATGCCTTGAACCCAATGTTTTAAATGGCGGGCTATGGCATATAGCGGCGATCCTTAAAAACAGCTATAGCGAGGCTATAGCGGCAAATTGTACATGAAATCATTTAGTGGCAACATGCTCAAACATCTATAGCGGGGCTATAGCCGGCTATTTAAGAATATGCTTGAAACTGGATTTTTTTTACACTTAGTTTCTCGCCTGGGGCGTCAGCCAATCATGGCTCCGCCACTGGAAGTAATCTTCAAGGTAAATTAATGATTATAAGTTTAGGAACAGATTGGATCTACATTGAGTAAATTGATGTTGATCATACATGATGGGTCAGAGGTGATGAAGTAGTTGTCACAATGAACTATTTCCAGCTTGAGGAGATGTTCACATGACGGCATGGTTGTCGGAGGTCACATCCGGCTAGAGCAAATTTCTCTTCCAAATTCTATGAATTTTTTCACTTGCCTTATTTTTCTGGCCGCATCTCCCTTTAAAACTTGTTTGGTGTTGTATGAGCCAAGCCTGAAGATATATAGTATACAGGCTTATAGTTAGTATTTTCCTTTTTATATCTCATGATTATTGTTTCAGTTAGCTAGAAGGATGTTCTGTTTGGTGTATATAATTGTTGACGCATATGTTGACTTGCTAAACAGTGCTGCATACAGGTGTCCTGTGGAAACAAACACTGAAATTGATAGACATGCAATTATTTCCGACCTGGTGCATGGCTAAAAAGTAACATATGGGCTATACATTTTCTACTTTTGTGGTATGCACATTCTTTAACCATACTGTCATAGTAGCCCACTGAACGTATCAAAATTTATTATTTTTCAGATTTGTGTTATTATGAACTGATTCTGAATCATTAATCAAGGTGTATCCTATGCTTCTCATGCATGCTCAAAGAGAATAAAGAGAATATGTTTAATTAATAGAATATATATTTTACAAAATAAAGTTAATGCACAGTGACTCTTTTATACACTCCAGAACAAGGAGTGCACCAATGAATACAGATTAGCCTTGCAGGTTTGAAATTTTAAAATACATATAACCTTACAGATATGGAAATCTGAAAAATGCAACAACTGAATGACTTTGATTTGTGTAATCAGTTGCAGGAAACTGTAGTATTGTTAAGTGGCAAATTGCAGCCGATTGAGGCTTATAGTTTGTTCCTTGATTCTGCTGTTAGATAATATTTTATATTGTCAATGCTTGATGTAGCCATATCTAATCCACAGATGGGTACACACCTTTGAGCTTTTATCATAGATACAAACATCATAGTGTGAGCTTTATGATTTTTTATGATGTACTAATTTGCATTAGTCAACCAGGAACAAAAGTTATCTTCTGTTTTTATATAAACGACGATAAAATCTCACAGTGTTCTCGATGACTCTAACATGAGGTAAACTATCTCAGTAAAAAAAACTGTCCCAGTAAAATATATGAATGGAGGTGTGCAGTGCGGTTTGCTACTAGAGCAAAGTAAAGATTAGCAGTTAGCCATACAGAATCAAAATATGACTTGCACAAGAACCACAAGTCAAGATCCACCAGTGAACCATCCTCATGAAAAACCTAACCACAGTATCGCAACACACAAAAAGTACATGAATTTGTATGATTAATATCAGGTGAAACATTAGCAGGACTAGAAATATTTAGGAAATAAGCTTTCTTCCCGCTTTATATAGATAAAACAAACCAATACACATGGTGCTCAGGAACACAACAAACAAAGGCTAGGAAACGGGCGAACAAAGGATAAAAAAGATAACATTGACTGACGCACCAACATGGTGTGATCGATTATGTATTTTTTTTTCTTCCAACAAAGTTCATCATATGATTTATTTGCTTTATGCTGCAATTTGTTCATCATGTGCTATTCGCACGCATCGGTCTCCTCCTTGGAGGCTTCACCATGGATTGTGCCCCCACCTTTGGTTCTGGGTGAAAACCCTTGGTCCGACCTCTACCACTGTCTGAAAAAATTGTTAGTAGTGTCGTCATTAGTGTATTCTCTTGATAACGAGACTGATTGCAACTATGGTACTGCTAATTAATTTTAATTTTTGTTATGATCTTCCAGAGTTTATATCTTCGTCATTTAATTCAGGTTCGATGATCTTCCTTTTAGCCAAGTAACTAAATTGTCATGTAACTGCTAGAATTATTCTCGCATGTGAGTGCACTCTAAATGCTAGAGGACGGCGTGCTATCTAGGCCTCCAGGGTCTGCAATAATAGTAAGGTCCTAGGGTTTATATTACTCAAAATCTGGATGTATTTTCAAGTTAATTATTCAGGTTTGCTATAGGTTCTGCTGTTGGTCATGACTCCGTTGTACAAAAGGTGATAATTTAGAATTCATGGATAATGTAATTTCATAGCATGATTTGTGCCAGTAGTTGTTTTACTCAAACATGAACTTTTTGGTGTGTTGTTTCGTACGGACCAGGAGCGTCATTCTCATCCACCTACAGAAGACAGTATAGCATGGATTAAGAACTATATGTAGTTGTGTATAGTTTCAATTATATTGAAAGCATTAATTACTTCTTTTTAAGCACTTCGTACAGGTCATTTATGGTCCTTCAAATTTTCTTTTGGTGAACCATATGATAATGGCCAATCCGCTTTTACAATGTAGACGATGGAAATGTACTTCACATGATGAAATTTTGGTTTCGGGGTAAAGATATTGAATGTATGGTGCTTCCCTTTTTTATGGTGGGTGTGTGGCACTTGATGTGATGGAGTGACTCCTGGGCAGTGGTGTACATGTTCCTCCATGGCAAGGGCCGCCGCATCATGGGCCTCCTGACCAAGGTCGTGTATTTGTGTGTCACCAGGGTGATCCCCATTTAACTGATCTTATTCCCTCCTATATGTAGGATGGCCAGCTTGCATTGATTGATTCAGTAAAAGGGGTGTTGGTTTGTGTTTGTTTGTGTGTAACCTTCTGAATTCCACAACTGGAACATGTCCAGTTTGGGTGTAAAGATGTACTTCAGCATGTGATTTGTTCTTTGAAATTGAATTCAGACCTTGAGTACTACTTTTGTTTGGAAGAAGGTGCGTGCATGATTCCACAACTCAAAAATGGCAATGTATATAACAGAATTGTGATCCCTCTTTCAGTCCAGCCAAAATGCATAACACAACTTTGTATACATGAATTGAAATCTATGAACGTGAACATTTGTCTCACCTGCATCTAGAGAGAGAACACACTGTGTACTCGGTGAGATGGTCTAATCTATACTGGGAACATCATTATTATCAGGTTCCCTTTCTGGGTCTACGATATTTTGTGCTCGCATTTGATTCTTTCGTCATGTACCACAATATTTTAGTTTCAAAGATATTGAAATAGTCTTTCTGTACGAATTATGTAGTTCTCACTATAATTATTTTGATTCCGTAGCGAAGGACGAGGAAATCTAATGGTGCAGACAACACCGTTGAAAGATAGGCATGTGAAGATTCGGAGTGAGAATGCCCGAAGGGTTCTTATGTCTTGATCAAATTAGAGCATCTACAGCCGGGCTCCTAAAACTAACCGGGCGAATGTCCCGGTAAGTGACGGGTCAAAAGAACGTGAACCAGCTGTCAGTGTACAAAAAGAGGGGTGCACTTTTTGTATCCCTATAACTGTGCACGGGCAGTCTGAGCCACGGGCACCACCACACCAAGCAAGGCAAGGGAGGTGAGCCAGGGTAAGACCGAAGCTCAAGAGAACTAGAACGACGCCAAGGCCAAGACCACGAAGAGCAAAGGGGACGAAGCGGACCCCCCCGGCAAGATCCTTGCCGGGAGACAGCTCTAGCAACCCCGGCAAGACCCTTGCCGCGGCAACTCGCCTCACACCTACGGAGCAAATAACCCTTGAGTCCACTGCCCCATGGGGCAAGGATTTGGGAAACATCCGCGTGGTGGCATGCAGATCTTTGTGAAGACATTCAAGATCAGATATGCACTAAAGAGACGACAACCCTTGGCGGGATCCTAGCCGAGGAAGACCACAAGGCCCCCGGCAAGCGCCTTGCCGGGGATGACAGCACGCGCCTCGACAAGACCCTTGCCGGGGCCCCGGCAAGGCCCTTAACGAGGACACCTGCAGGGCCACCATCAGGCCCACGCCGACTAAACCTCCACCACCGCATGCATGTAGCTGCCAACCCAACCAGCTGGGCAAGCACCTGCGTGGCGGCATGCAGATCTTCGTGAAGACCCACCACTGCGCCACCTCAGCTGCCTGCCTACCTACGTGGCATCGCAGGCGTCGCTGGCCAGGGCGCGTGTCGGCACAAGAAGGAGCGGCGACGGACGAGACAGATCTGTCCCCCGTCCCCGATAAAGCAAGGACACCTAAGCAAGAAGCATTAAATGCGCCTTGTCATGTAATGCGAGGGATAACCTCGCATCACTGTACCCTTTCCACCTCCTGTGTGCCACCGTGGCAACCCCTTTTTCTATAAAAGGAGACCCGAGGGGACCAGGAGAAGGATTCGGCTTATTGGAGCTCCTCACGCCCCATAGCTAGCTCTAGAACACAGATATACAATCTACCAAAGCAGGAGTAGGGTTTTACGCATCCTCGCGGCCCGAACCTGGATAAACGAACCGTGTGCTACCTGTTAGATCCGCTCTTCTCACGACCCCGCGCCCTGCTAACCACAGTAGGGATTCCTGTGATCCCATAGGTGTCGTTCCCACCGACATCTTTGGCGCGCCAGGTAGGGGGCGCAGTTGTGAGAATCGGCTTTAGCAGTTAGTTCGGCGCTTCTTCATCATCATGGCGCCCAAGAAGAAGACGACAGTGGCGGTTGGCCAGTCGGAAGCCGGACAGCCCGTGCCGACGCGGGCGAGCAGCGGACCGGTCGCAGAGAGGACCCAGGGCGCTGCTCGCGAACACCAACACCATCCCAGCAGCCGGAGTTTGGGAGGCGGTGATGTTTGTGAGCCTGGTAACGGGCCACACGTCACCAAATCTAAAGGCGGAGCCAAGTCCTTCGCGGGTGGAGCGGGGCCTTCCAAGGTCATCGCCGCCCCGCCCGAAGGCGGCGCAAGGGCCTCCAAGACTCCCACGCCAGCGTCAACAGCGCGCTCCTCCCAGGCAGCGCGCGACGAACGGCGTAATCACGCCGAGGATCCCGGACGTCGCCGCGGGAAGAGCCACGAGCGCCACTCCCGGGACATAGAAGACCTGCCCACTCGCCGAGGCGCTGGTGAAAACGGCATGCGACCACGGGGTCGTGATAGAGCTCCTTCTGACATGGTCAGAAGTCGAAGCGCGTCGCGATCCGTGCTGGGTTCGCTGTCACCGACGCCAGCAGAGGCCCTGGCGCGCGCGCAGTTGCTCCTCGACTTTCCTCCCACTACGGGGAAACTCGACGAATGGAGAGCCACTATCCGAAGCCTTGTTGCGGTGGCCAACAAGGACGAACCATGTCCGCTGGGGCCCCCGGGTCGACACTCCGATGGAGTCCCGCGGACCAGTGGTGGAAAAGCCGGCGGCGCCGCGACCATGATGCATTCACCTCTTCCCCATCCGGTACCGCGGACGCCGGCTCGTCGCGACGTCGCGGGCGACGCCATCTGCATAGCATCGTCTGACCCGTGGACCCACCGTGACCAGCGCCAAGTTCTTCAGGAACGAGCCCATGAAGACGCTCGAACCACTATCGAGCGCCGGCGCGGAGCGCGCCACCAGTCAGACAGACGAGCAGGGCCCGCTGTGAACCACCCGGCCCCGGAGAGCCCTTGAGGCCTACCTTATGAGGTAGGCTATCCGGCTTTTACCCGTGAGCTGCGGCAGTTCTAGTGGCCCACTCACCGCACCTTCAAACCTGATGTTGGCGAAAAGTACAACGACAAGACTCACCCGTCTGAGTTCCTCAGCACCTACACCATCGCGATGCAAGCCGCCGGAGCCCGCGACGATAAGGTGCTTGCGAATTACTTTCCATTGGCACTTAAACCCAACGCCATGTCGTGGTTGATGCACTTGCCGGTAGACTCCATTTCCTCCTGGTCGGATTTGTGCCATGAGTTTGTGGGCGCCTTTACTGGAGGTCACCAAGCCCATGGCCAAGCAAGCGACCTGCATGTCATTCCCCAGAAGGGAGGCGAGAGTCTGCGCAAGTATATATAGAGGTTCAGCCGGGTATAGTACAATATCCCTGATGTTCACCCTGCCGCCATCATCAGCGCGTTCCATCAGAACATGCGTAACCGCAAGATGCGCGAAGAACTGGCAATGAACAAGGTGAAGGATGTGGCTGAACTCTATGTTCTTGCTGACAGATGTGCCCGAGCTGAAGAGGGAAGGAAGTACCCCGGCGAAGATGCCGCCGTGGAAACCGACTCCTCAGATGAGGATACTGCCGCCCCGGCGAAGAAAGGCCGGCGCCGCAACAGGATGCGCACAGGTAAAGTTGTGCTTGCCGTCGAGGGATCTGACGACGCCGGCTCCGCCAAGAAAACCAAGGCATATGACCCCGGCAAGGAAATTGCCGGATGTGTCGCTTGCTGGGCCTTGGCGGCTGCCGAGAAGCCAGGAAACTCTGACAAGCCATACTGCAAGATCCATCGCACCAAAGGCCACGATCTCCAGAACTGCCGACAGGTTGAGCTCCTTGCTGAGAAACAGAGGGCTGAATATGAGAGGCGGGACAAGGAGAAAGGCCAAGGCGGTGCTGAGGAGTCCGGCAAGAAGCGTGACGGCCAGGCGGGCCGTCGCGGCAAAGATAAACAGCAGGAGAGGCCCGCTCGGGGCCGTGACAAAAAGCCAGAAGACGATGATCACGAAGAGGACGATGAGTCTGGTGACCAAGAATTTCAGAAAGCTACAGAGGCCATGTGCGTCAATGGCGGCGCCTCGCTGCATACCTCTCACCGCCAGCTTAAACAGTGGGCGCGTGGGATTACAGCGGTGGATCCGTCGTTTGATGCTCAAAGGCCGCTGAAGTGGTCCAGCACACCTATCATTTTTGACACTGAGGATCACCCTGATCGCACTACTGCAGTCGGGTCCTTGCCATTGTTGGTTTCACCAACAATACGCAACCTCAAGGTGACAAAGATGCTAGTCGATGGCGGAGCTGGTCTGAACTTAATCTCGCCTGCCGTGATTGAGAAATTGCAGATTCCTGATGAAGACCTCGAAGAGACGGGCACGTTTCAGGGGGTCAACCCGGGAAGAAGTCAACCAAAGGGAAAGGTCATGTTGCCCGTGACTTTTGGGAGTGATCTGAACTACAGGACAGAAAGGATTGTGTTCGACGTTGCGAAGATCCCCTTGCCTTACAACGGGATCCTTGGCCGCCCAGCACTGGCCAAGTTCATGGCGGCGTCACATTACGCCTACAACACCCTGAAGATGCCAGGGCCTGTGACGATCATCACCGTCCCATCAGACAAGAAGGATGCGCTAATTTGCGCTGACCAACTCTACCAACAAGCAGTTGCAGCAGCCGCCACTGCTAAGGCGCTTGCTCCTGCCGCTGGAGCCCCGGGAAGGCGAAAGAAGAAGACCGGTGAGACCTCAGGCGCCCACTCCGGCAAGCGCACCTCTTCGGAGTGTAGCGCTCCCGTCGAGGACGTGCCACAGAGCTCCGCCGATAGAAACAAGAAGTCCAGGGCCACACTGCCGGGGACCAAGAAGGTTTCTGTCAATGAGGACGGCACGGGAGGAGCTTTGACCATAAGCTCGACCCTTGACGACAAATAGGAAGGCACGCTCGTTACCTTCCTGTGGGCGAATGTCGATGTGTTTGCATGGCAAGCATCCGACATCCCCGGCGTTCCCAGGAATGTGATTGAGCACCACCTTGCTGTCTGTCCTCATGCGCGGCCCGTCAAGTAGAAGGTTGGAGATCCGGAAACTGGAAGCAGCGGGTTTGGTAAGAGGAGTGCTCCATCCAACGTGGTTGGCCAATCTGGTGGTAGTGCGCAAGGCAAATGGGAAGTGGAGGCTGTGTATTGATTACACAGATATTAATAAGGCTTGTCCCAAAGACCCCTTCCCGTTGCCGCGCATCGACCAGATTGTTGACTCCACAGCTGGGTGTGATCTGTTGTCATTCCTTGATGCCTACTCTGGCTACCACCAGATCTTCATGACAAGGGAAGATGAAGAGAAAACGGCATTCATCACCCCATGTGGTACGTATTGCTTTATACGGATGCCTTTCGGGTTGAAGAGTGCTGGTTCAACATTTGCAAGGGCGGTCTAGATTGGTTTTGAACCCCAGCTCCATAGAAATATGGAAGCTTATATGGATGATATAGTGGTCAAAACCAAGGATAGGGCAACCCTCATATCAGATTTACAGGAAACATTTGCAAACCTACACAAGATCAATCTCAAGCTGAACCCTGAGAAGTGCGTCTTCAGCATCCCGTCTGGCAAGCTTCTCAGGTTCTTTGTGTAACAGCATGGGATAGAGGCCAATCCGGACAAGATCAAAGCTATAGAGCAGATTGAAGCGCCCAAGCGAGTCAAGGATGTGCGTCGGCTTGCTGGTTGCATTGCCGCCATGAGCAGGTTCATTTCCAAGTCCGCCGAGCGCGCCCTTCCCTTTTTCAAGATTTTGAAAAAAGGCGGGCCCGATGGAGTGGATGCCAGAAGCCAAAGCAGCATTGCAAGATTTGAAGAGGTACCTCTCCTCCGTGCCAATACTAGTTGCGCCTATGACACAGGAACTGTTGCTGCTGTACCTGGCGGCAACGAACCAGGTGGTCAGCGCCGCACTAGTGGCGCAGAGAGAAATTGATGATGAGGTAATAGCAGAACGGAGCCCGATGCCACCGATGCCGAGACGACGTAGGCGGTTGGAGTGCCGCCAAGGAAGAAGATGATGCAGCACCCGGTCTACTTTGTTAGCTCCCTTTTGCACGGGGCTAGATCAAGGTACTCCGGTGTGCAGAAACTGCTCTTTGGCCTTCTTATGGCCTCGAGGAAGCTGCGTCACTACTTCCAGGCGCACGAAATCACTGTCGTCACTCGCCTCCCTCTGCAACGGATATTGCACAATCCAGACGCAACGGGAAGGATCGTAGAGTGGTCACTGGAACTGTCCAGCTTTGGCCTCAAGTTTGAGAGTACCTCGACGATTCAAAGCCGAGTCTTGGCGCAGTTCGTTGCAGAATGGACCGCGACGCCTGACGAAGAAACCCAAGAGACTACTCTCCCCGGCAAGGAGGCAAGTTGCGACTGAAAAAGGTAATTTGACGGAGCTTTCTCCTTACAGGGCGTCGGGGCTGGCGTACTGCTTGTCGCGCCCACCGGAGAGCACCTCAAGTACGTGATCCAGATGCACTTCCCCAGGGAGGTGTCAACAAACAATATGGCTGAGTAAGAAGGGCTGCTTGCCGGTCTTAGGATCGCGGTGGACCTCGGAATCAAGAAACTCGTCGTCAGAGGTGACTCGCAACTTGTTGTCAAGCAAGTCAACAAGGATTACCAGAGCCCGTTGATGAAGGCCTACGTCGATGAAGTGAGAAAGCTGGAAGAGCGTTTTGATGGTATACAGGCAGAATACGTTCCCCGAGCGGAGAATGATATCTCCGATTACCTGTCAAAACGCGCTGCCCTCAAGCTACCTATGGAATCAGGTACCTTTGTGCTGTAGCTAACTCAGCCATCCGTTGATCCATCAATAGAGCAAAACAAGAGAAAGAAATCAAGGCCCGGCAAGTACTTTCCCATCGAGCTTCCCGGAGCCGCCAGCAAGGATGTTGCCGGAGATACTGAGCCCTCCACGGGACGGCTAGCTCCGGCGGAGCATCAAGCTCTTGCCGTCGAGACAGCCGCTCCTGTAGCGGAGGAAACGCCTTTAGTCCTCGCCGTCGAGCCCCAGGCTCCAGCATGGGCACAGCATACCGTCCGATTCCTCCAAACTGGGGAACTTCCTGAAGAGCAAGAAGAAGCGGAAAAAGTAGCCCGTCGATCTGCTATGTACCAGTTCGTCGATGACGTCATGTACAGAAAGAGGTCGAACGGTGTGAAATTGAAGTGTATCCCTCAAGAGGAAGGACTGGGGCTGTTGGCAGAGATACATGGAGGCATATGCGGATCCCACATAGGGTCAAGAGCCCTTGCCGGCAAGGCATTTCGGCAAGGCTTCTTCTGGCCCACTGCCCTCCAGGATGCGACGACACTAGTCACCAGGTGTGAAGCGTGTCAGTTCCATTCAAAGAAGCTTCATCAGCCAGCTCAAGCCCTTCAAACCATTCCTCTCTCTTAGCCTTTCTCGGTATGGGGGCTCGACATACTGGGCCCTTTCCCCCGCGCTGTCGGGGGCTTTGAGTACTTGTACGTTGCAATCGACAAGTTCACAAAGTGGCCAGAAGTGGAAGCAGTGAGGAAGGTCACAGCACAATCAGCCGTCAAATTCTTCAAGGGACTAGTGTGCCGTTTTGGTGTACCCAACAGGGTAGCACCGACAACGGTACACAGTTCACAAGCCGCACCTTCATGCAATATACCCAAGACCTCAGCAGCAAAGTCTGTATCGCTTCCATTGCTCACCCACGAAGCAATGATCAAGCTGAGAGGGCAAACGCTGAAGTACTGCGAGGCTTAAGGACAAAGACCTTTGACAGGCTGCCGCAAGAGTGGAAGGCACTGGATTGATGAATTGCCGGGGGTTCTTTGGTCAATCAGAGCGACACCAAATCAAGCCACCGGCCAGACACCCTTTGCCCTGGTATACGGGGCAGAAGTAGTTCTCCCCACTGAACTCATATACGGGTCACCTCGAGTACTCGCTTATGATGAGCTTGAGCAAGAGCAACTGCGCCAAGATGACGCAACGCTCCTTGAGGAAGATCGTCTTCGGGCGGCTGTGAGAGCAGCGCGCTACCAGCAAGCCTTGCGCCGCTACCATAGCCGCAAGGTTCATGCCCGAAGCTTTGAGGAAGGCGACCTTGTTTTTCGGCGCGTTCAATCGGCCAAGAATTCCAACAAGTTGACGCCAAAGTGGGAAGGCCCTTACCGGGTAATACGAGTCACCAGGCCTGGCGCAGTCCGCCTGGAGACCGAAGATGCCGTTTCGGTGAGTAACTCCTGGAACATTGAACATCTTCGCATGTTTTACCCATGAGGCCCAGCTTGCCGTGCACCCCGGCAAGCCACCTTTTGTACGAGCATTGCCGATGACGCATGTAACCCTTTGTACAAAGCCAGGCGCAGACCCTGAGCATAAGTAAATGAAGCGCTGGCACCCTGAGTTATAGCATGCATGCTAGGTCGAGTCTCGTCCTTGGTTAGGGTTGATAGTGCTTAGCGGCGACTAACCACTAGCTTAGAGGTCGAGTGTGCGTCTCTTTGTCTTTCTTTTGTCTTATTTGGTTCACAGGACACACAGATATCCGTGCCGAACCACTTGGGGAGGAAAAAAATAGGAACAAACCAGCATCTAGCCCCCGGCAAGCCAGTATTGCCGGGGGCTGCAAGAGCAAAGATTCACCCACGGCGAACCAGGGTCGCCGGGGACTGCATCTTCAGATAAGTTCTTCATCCCTTATCATGCATTCCATTATGGACTAAGGTATGTGAAACCTCGTTTTCCCCTAAGCTACTGTGCTCCCATAAGTCTAGGCCCTAGGGCTCGTTCTTGGGGCCAAGTTTGGTCGTAGTCGCGGCAGCGAAAGGATGAAACAAGGAGCCTGAACCCGCCTCATCCCTGCCTCCGCCAAAGGGGTGAGGAAGGTCGAGCGAAGTGGGGAGACAGCAAGGCCTGTTGCCGGGCAAGGAAATGTTTATCTTGAAGATATCAAGGATTTACTCCTTGTCGTGGGTTCCACCCGCAAACAAATGACCCAGCAAGCATCCCTTTTTCATTAAAAACATTCCAATCAGGTACAGTCCAAAGGGAATGAAAAACATGAATGATGGGATTACAAGTTTTAAATTCAACAAAGGCCCGAAGGCTTACAAACTAAAAAGAGATAAGGTGCCCGTAATCCCTTTCTTGTCCCTCTCCTTAGGAGGCAGTTCAAGGAGGCGAAAGGGACAAAAGGAGCGCCTAGGCGAGGTACGGGTGGCAGAAGACACCAAGAGAGCATCTTGGTGGCCGTCCAAAGGCTGGATGGTGATGGCAGCGCCGGAAGCAGAGCTCGAAGACAAGGCGGCATGACGTCAGCACGCGTCGAAGGCGTCGATGCCCACGTACTCTGACTTGACGACCTTGCCGCCCGCCCTCTTCCTCTTCCGCAGCCTCCCAACGCCAGCCACCCAAGGAGATGACCCCGAGAAGTTCAAGGAGCCGGCGACACGGATGATGGGGTCGCCGGTGCCGCACGGAGCGGCACCCGACACCTAATCGGACCCGTCATCCTGCTGCCTACTACCCTCGTCGTCGCTGCCACTCTCCTCCTCGTCACTCCCGCCCGAGGAGGAGTCTTCACTATCGGAAGAGCTCTCCACGCAGCACCTTGCACGGGTCCCGAAGCACCCGAAGACCTTCATGGAGAGAAGGCCACCCTCCATTAGCTTAAAATGGAGAGTGAGCCCCTCCATCAAGCGGAGGATATGAGCAAACGTTTTCCATCCCCGACAAAGATACATCACGTGAGGGGCGGGGAAGTCGATGCGGACCCGCGTGCCACTGATCCCGCAGCCCTCATGTGCAGCCGCAACGACTCCGGCGGATCCAGCTCCATCTCCCGCGCAAATGGAGTCGGGAGACGAAGGCGACGGCGTGGCGGCCGGCGCAGCCTAACGAAGAACTCACAAGGGTCATCCCCAACATGGCCCTCCATTGGAGGAGGAGCTGCTGGCGGAGGCGAGGCCGGTGCGCCGCCCCGTCGTCCTCTTCCCCGAGAGCCCCGGCCTTGCCCACGGCCTCGCCCCTCCTCCTTCCCCTCGCGGCTGGCTCTGCCACCACAGGCGCAAGAGAAGGAGGGACGCGTTGTCGAGCGGCGACCCTCGCCACCACTTTTGAAGGACCAGGATACCCTATCTCCATGACGGATGGAAGGGAGGAGATGAAGCTGAAGGAAGAAGAAGATGAAAGAATGCGGGACGCCATCCCCCCTCCCACTCTTTATAAAGGATCGGGGTTGGGGCTCGGCCGCCCTGCTCGGCCAATCAAGATGCGGAAGGCGCAGGGAGCCAGGACCGACCCGCCGCCCCAACCAGCGACGGCCCGGTTTCCCACCCCGTGATCATGGGGAGTGGACGCCTTGAAGACCGCGCCTCAGCCCCATTCAGTAAATGGGCCACGCTAGCCGCGCCTCCATGCCTTCCTCCATTTATGGGGAAGGTGCGAACCGCCCCTTTACTATGATGGGACGCATGCCTGCGGGAACCAACCCCACGCATGCCGCCCACGTCACACGCGCCTCCCCACGCCGCGCCACGCACGGGAATCGTGGGAAGCCAGCGCGCGAAGAATCTTACCACGGTAAAAACTGCCCCGCCTACCCACGCACCGTTTATGGGCCTAGCCCAAAAATGCATTGCGCTTATGTGTGGCCCAGGCCCGAGGGCTCCTGTCGGTGTACAAAAAGAGGGGTACACTTTTTGTACCCCTATAACTGTGCACGAGCAGTCTGAGCCACAGGCACCGCCACACCAAGCAAGGCAAGGGAGGTGAGCCAGGGTAAGACCGAAGCTCAAGAGAACTAGAACGACACCAAGGCCAAGTCCACGAAGAGCAAAGGGGACGAAGCGGACCCCCCGGGAAGATCCTTGCCGGGAGACTGTTCTAGCAACCCCGGCAAGACCCTTGCCGCGGCAACTCGCCCCACACCTACGGAGCAAATAACCCTTGAGTCCACTGCCCCATGGGGCAAGGATTCGGGAAACATCCCCGTGGTGGCATGGAGATCTTTCTGAAGACATTCAAGATCAGATATGCACAAAAGAGACGACAACCCTTGGCGGGATCCCAGCCGAGGAAGACCACAAGGCCCCCGGCAAGCACCTTGCCGGGGATGACAGCAGGCACCTCGACAAGACCCTTGGCGGGGCCCCGGCAAGGCCCTTACTGAGGACACCCATAGGGCCACCATCAGGCCCACGCCGACTAAACCTCCACTACCGCATGCATGCAGCTGCCGCCCAACCAGCTGGGCAGGCACCTGCGTGGCGGCATGCAGATCTTCGTGAAGACCCACCACTGCGCCACCTCAGCTGCCTACCTACCTACGTGGCATCGCAGGCGTCGCTGGCCTAGGCGTGTGTCGACACAAGAAGGAGCGGCGACGGACGAGACAGATCTCTCCCCCGTCCCCGATAAAGCAAGGACACCTAAGCAAGAAGCATTAAATGCGCCTTGTCATGTAATGTGAGGGATAACCTCGCATCACTGTACCCTTTCCACCTCCTGTGTGCCACTGTGGCAACCCCTTTTTCTATAAAAGGAGGCCCGAGGCGACCAGGAGAAGGATTCGGCTTTTTGGAGCTCCTCACGCCCCATAGCTAGCTCAAGAACACAGATATACATTCCACCAAAGCAAGAGTAGGGTTTTACGCATCCTCGTGGCCCAATCCTGGATAAACGAACTGTGTGCTACCTGTTAGATCCGCTCTTCTCATGACCCCACGCCCTGCTAACCACAGTAGGGATTCTTGTGATCCCATAGGTGTCATTCCCACCGACACCAGCCGAGCTCCGCAAACGAGACATGGACATCCGGGTTGTCCCCCACACCCCTCTCCGCTTGTTCTACCATCTCCGAAGGGCGTCCCCGACCATCGTGGGGTACACATGCCTGGACCGGCACTGAGTCGTACTAGGACACCCATATCCGAGGCGGGGGCCGCACGCCGCGAGCGACAGCGGGAGAGTGCAGTGGCGGGGGAGGCACCAGCTGCGCGCTGGATGGTTCCGAAGGATACACTTCTCGCGACGGTTCTCTGACAAACCCTCATGACGGCAGAGACGAAGGCGCGGTGGCTCGGCCGCAAAAATACCAAAGCACTCTGACTCACCATCGAGTAGTCAGAGCATGAGACGACAGAGGTGGCAACAAAGGCAAAGGCTGACGAGCTGGCCAAGGAGCAGGACTGTGCTCCAACTACCAATAAATGGAAAGGAGGATGACCTGCCACATCTCCTCCTTCGATGACTCCGGCCGCCGACGCCTACACGAAGGAGTACAGCCGCACCGGTGACCAGAAGGGGAATGGGACGGTGAGGATATGCTGATTTCCTCTGCCTTTCTCTGTTTGTCCGTTTGATCTTGGTTTTTCATGTTTAAGAATTGTCTGGTGATGAACAATTGTTCTTTTAGTTGTTCGATGAGTGTTATGATGTGAACTATGTCCGAATTATGTCTGTTTGTTGATCTACATAGGTTTAAACTTTACGTTGCATGAATTGCCTCGATATGAGGGTTGGTATATGAGGGAGACAATGGCGGAGAGATCAAAATGAGAGGTGACTGATCATGGTTCACGGACGAGTCCGGACGCGTCCGCGGATGTTTGAGGGTACCGGATTAGCTACTCACGACTACAGTTGCTTTTTACAACTTATGAAGTTTTCAATATAGTTACTTTGATTCCACAGCGAACCACAAGGAAATATCAAGTCAATGCTCTGTTGAAAGATAGGCTTGCCAAGATTCTGCTCAAGAGTTATCGAGGGTTCTTCTGCCTTTATCATATTTGTTTTCACACCTTAGACATTGTGTTTTCCCGTTGCAACGCACGGGCATGTTTACTAGTAAATAAACAAAAAGGTAAATGGAAAATTTCTAGTAAAAGAGAAAAGAAACCTAATCTACTGGCCCTCATGGCTGGGCCTGGCTTTTTAGGGATGATATACTACTCATATCAATAAGGAATTCCTTCTTTTTCGGGAGCCCATTCTGATAGAACTCCAAAGTTAAGTGTGCTCAGCTTGGAGTAGTTTCAGGATGGGTGACCGACCGGGAAGTTGCTCCCGGGTGCGCACGAGTGAGGACAAAGTGGCAGAAAAGACTAGTATTGATCTGTGGGGCCAGTCTAGATCCCGCCAGGAGTAACGACCACCGACGGGTGTGTCCGGGGCGTTACAAGTTGGTATTAGAGCCGACCCTCGCGGTTACACGGATGTTTGGGGATAGGTGTGCGGTCATGTTCATTACGTTTGTGACCCGTCGTGGCACACGGCATGGCACATGTACCGTCTTGGAAGCACAGACGTATGTGCCGAGTGGGAACGTTCATGTGGCCCGACGAGGACGTCGGTTCCTCTGAGTGGGGGTGTACGTGATGGCCTGGCTTATTAGGGATGATAGACTACTCATATCAATATGGAATTCCTTCTTTTCCGCGAGCCCATTCTGACAGAACTCCAAAGTTAAGCGTGCTCAGCTTTGAGTACTTTCAGGATGGGTGACCGACCGAGAATTTGCTCCCTGGTGCGCACGAGTGAGGATAAAGTGCGCAGAAAAGGCTAGTATTGATCTATGGGGCCAGTCTAGATCCCGCCAGGAGTAACGACCACCGGCGGGTGTGTCCGGGGCATTACAATGGCCCATCTAGCAAAACGGCCCAGGCCAAGCCCCCACATGCCTCCCACCTCTCGCTACACGAGGCAGGGGCGTCGTGGCGGCCATCCGCCAGTGATGGTCGTGCGTGGCGGCCATCTGCCCCCTGCCCCCTCCTATAAAGTCGTCGCCATTGACCCCCTGCAAACCCTTGCCTCCACCCGCCCCTCCCCTCGATCCCTCATCCCGTTCTGACATGCCCAATGCCGTCATAGCCATGGCCCTCGTCGATCCCGTGGCCACTGTCCTTCCCGTTGCCTACGACTACGCGAGGAGCTCCTCCCGCCACCGCGGCTTCCTCTACGCTGAAGAACGCGAGCCGAGTGCCTATGCTTTGATCAGATCGAGTTGTTCCCCTTCTCTGCACGGCCGACGCCATTGCTGGAACTCGTCGCCTCCGAGCCTCCCCCGAGCCCGCTATGCACACCTACAGGCTCAATGTGAGCTCCTTCCTCATTCCACCTGCTTTCCCCCTCGATTCGTTGCCATAGCCACCATCCCCGAGCTCGTACAAGCTCCCGCGCAATGCGTACGTGCGTGCCTATTGCCATTGCTCTTTGTCCGCAGCTTCTCTGCTGCTCTCATGCTGCTACTGCTACCTTCTGTTGCTGCTACTCCCTCCGTCCAAAAAATCTTGTCCCAAGCTTTTCTCTCAAATGGATGTATCTAGTATTAACTTGGTGCTAGCGCTGCTTGAGGGACAAGCTTTTTCGGATGGAAGGAGTACATCACTACTGCTCTACTTCTGCCGCTAGGGTTGCTTGTTGTGCGCTGCTGCTGGCCACGACCGCGCCCAGCCCGCGCGCCGGCCGGTCCTTGGCCGCGCCTTGCGCATGCGCACGAGGCAGCGTGCCTGCTACTGCTTGCCACTACTATTGCCCGCTGCGGCTACTTTCTACTACTACATGCTGGGCCGGCATGCACTCCAGTGCATGCGTGTGTCTAGCCATGCATCAGCTTGCTACTGCCCAGGATGGACGGCCTATTTAGATTAGAGGTAGATTAGATTAAGGGATCAATTAGTGGCAAAACTTAGTCTATGTACAGATGACATAAGGGTCCCACTTAATTAACAGTCTAAATAAATCCCTACATACAACTAGTGCCAATGACATGTGGACCCACTTATAGTTAAGAGAAAAAGCAATTTTTTTAAAAAAATGTCTATGTCAATGACATGTGGCCCTCAACACTATTCGTTTTTTGATCAATCAACCTTTGACTGGGTCAACCCAACCCACCGACCCCACTATCATACATGTTGGCTAGAGTAGCAATAGGTGACAACAGTATTTTCTGCTTTTAATTCGAATTAAAATAATTTCAGAATATGTATAAAACTTTGAATATTAATATAAAATAATTCGTAACTCGGATGAAAATAGTTTGTACATGAAAGTTGCTCAGAACGACGAGACGAATCCAAATATGTAGTCTGTTCGTCCGCCGCATGTCCCTAGCATAGCAAACCTGCAACCATCCCCCTGCGGTCCGTTTGTCCGAAAACGAGAAACTTCGGGAAAACATTCTCGGATGTTTTCCCCCTTCACCTATATCGCCTAGCATTGCGTTAGGTCAACCCTAGTGCTGCGTATTTCCATGTCTTGCTTTGTGATGCTTTTGATTGCTCTGTTATTTATTGTGTTACCCCTCTGTTACTTCTTTTCGGTAGACCCTGAGACTGCCGGCGACCCCCAGTTCGACTACGGTGTTGACGACCCCTCCTTGCAAGAGCAAACAGGCAAGCCCCCCCTTGATCAACCCGATATTGCCTATTCCTTCTCTCTAGTACTTGCATTAGAGTAGTGTATCATGTTACTACTTTCCGTTAATCCTATTATTATGCATAGCCTGTCTTTGCTACTACTTGAAAGTGCAACTATCCCTAGGGGTTTTGGTAATTCCTAACAACATATAACTCATTGAGCTAATGCTATTTCAAGATTAATATATCAGGAAATCTCAATGATTGGCATGGCATGGATGATAAAAGTGGACCCCTCAAAATGCTAAGGACAAAGGATTGGCTCAAGCTCAAAGCTCAAGACTCTACATTTTCTATTTTAGTGATCCAAGATCAGATTGAGTCTATAGGAAAAGCCAATACTATCAAGGAGGGATGAGGTCTTGCTTAATGAGGATCTTGCTCAAAATGCTTAGTAATATGCTCCAAAACCCTCAACTACTTTCTCACATCCACATATGACCTAACCCAAAAGTCAAACTCGGCCCCACCAATTCTTTCTATCTAGCGCCACCGAGTTCAGTTGTCATAGCCACTACCACAAACCGTAGGCAAATCGGTATCACCGATAGGGATCTCGATCTCACCGAGATGGGATTGTAATCTCTCTTTTTCCCATCGTAACATTTCGGTCCCACCGAGATGAGCGATCGGTCCCACCGAGATTGCAATGTAAACTCACTGTTTTCCCTTCGTAACGTTTCGGTCTCACCGAAATGAGCGATCGGTCCCACCGAGTTTACCTGACCAACTCTCTAGTTAGCTTATTACCAAACTCGGTCTCACCGAGTTTGTGTAATCGGTCTCACCGAGATTACGTTATGACCTAACCCTAATCATATCGGTCCTACCGAGTTGCATGTCGGTCCCACCGAAAACCCTAACGGTCACTAGCTTTGCTGAACCGGTCCGATCGAGTTTAACTATTCGGTCCCACCAACATTGGCAAGTTGTGTGTAACGGTTAGATTTTGTGTGGAGGCTATATATACCCCTCCACCACCTCTTCATTTGTGGAGAGAGCCATCAGAACAAACCTACACTCACTAGAGCAGAACCGGGCAATAGGACCGGTTCGTAAGGCCCTTTAGTGCTGGTTTGGTAACCGATGCTAAAGTGTAGGCACTAAAGGCCCCCCCTTTAGTACCGGTTCAGCACGAACCGGTGCTAAAGGGCAACCACGTGGCACGAGCCAGCTTCGGGGGCAGGGAGCCCTTTAGTACCGGCTGGTGCACCAACCGATATTAAAAGGTTGGAGGGGTTTTGGGTTTATGATTTGTTTTTCATTTCATTTTGTGTTTTCCATTTAATTATTTTTTGTTTGCTGGTATTTTACGATACTACATATTGTACACGTTATGCATATATATAAATAGAATTTCTAGTAGAATCGATCATAATATATATATATATCATCGAATGTCTCACAACCACCATTAATTAATTCACACATATATACACACATGTATATATATACAATTTCTCCTAATTAGTGCCTTTGGAGCCAGTGGCATTAGCTTAGCTAATTGGTGCCTTCGGAGCACGATAACAATTGGAAGTGGTTCATGGGGGCGGTAGCGGGTAATAGTATTCTCCTTTGGGATCTATGACCTGGTCGAGCAAAAATCCCGCTATTTCCTCTTGAATTGCTTCTATGCGGTCCTGTGCTAGGAGCTTGTCCCGCACCTCTTTGAACTGTTAAGAAGGAGATCAATATGCATGTGTATTACTTGTGTGACTAGATATCGATAATGGTGTAAAAATTGTGAATAGTGTTCTGACAGTCGATATCGTACCCACTCCTGTCTTTGAGATTTGCTCCTTTTGGACGCCATCATGCGAATGTTCTCGCAAACGTAGTATGCACATAGATCATTCCCCGGCGCCTGCTTCGGGGCCTTTACGAGAATGGAATTTGATCAGATAATAATTAATCAAGCATGATAATTAAAGATATGGCAGCTAGCTAGTACTACTTAATTACTTACCTTGGGTCGATACCATTTCAAATTTTGTTTCCATGGGCCTGGAGTGGCCCTGATGAACTTTGCCCAAGCCCTGCCCGCCGACAAAGAAAATCAATAAATGGGTTATTAAATAGTTGTTATCAGGAAATGACGAACTAATTAAATAGGCCGAGATATAGTTAATAATGATTGAAATTACCTGTTGACTATCCCCTTCACGATGGTGTAGTCACTTGCTTTCTTAAGTAGTGAGTGTAGTAGTTCGACTGTTCCTTCATCAACTTTAATGATTAACAAGATCCAGTGAAATCTGCATGCACACACGTTTGCATTTCTTAATTAAGCGGGCATATGTAAGCAAAAACATGTAGCTAGCTAGCTAGCTACTTCCTTGAAGAACTGTAGCATGCTTTCCTCTACACTTTTTGCGTGATATGGATCTATTTTCCATGTGTATTCAATAATGGTATTTGGGTCAACGAACCCAATGCCATAGCGTCCACCTTTTTTCATTTCATAAATCTTCATCCTGCATAATACCACAAAAAAAATATAGTGAGGATAATTACACGTAATGATTGATCAAAATGATAAACTACATCTAGCTTGAGACTTAAATTACAGAAAGAAATCGCTTACAGACAATAGCAACTGGCGATAGATTTGTCGAGTGCGTCTTTATTGTATAGCTGAAATAGTTCTGAATACTCAACGGTCACAGCTTTCTCATGGTAGTAATGCTCCTTGTTGACATTCACCATGAGGGACTCTCGATTGGAAATCTTGGTAATGTCCATGTACCATTTATGCAATTCATAAATTCTCGTTGGGAGCTTATTGACCTCCTCTGGCTCGACCAAAGGTTGGCCCCAGGCATATTTCCGTTTTATTTCCTCCTCTCTAGTCGGAGACATGGGCTTGATATCGAGGAATTGTCCAACAGTGATCCCGATCGATTCAGCCTGCGCAATATGCTCCTCGGTTATTACCACATCGCCCACCCCAGGAACGTTAACGGTTTTCCCACGATAATACTGGGCGCGCCTACTCTCATGTGTTGTTGGCACAACAAGCGGGGGGGGGGGGGGGGGGGGGGGTTGATTGCGCCGCCTGTTCTCCTAGCTGGGGAACGGTTTTACGCTCCTTTTGCCAGTTGATTTGCACGAGCTCGAGCTCGCCTCTTTCTGTAGACGTGCTCGATTTAACTTCTTGATGTGGCGCTCATAGTCTGTGTCAACAGGCTTGGGAGCTGGTGCTCTAGCCATACGAATGAAGTGGTCAATCTTTTCCACAGGCACTTTCTCCCTTGGCGGCGGTGGCGGTTTCGGTGCAAAATGGGCTTCCACCTCGGCCTTCGATATGGCTACGTTTTCCTCCTAGGACTTGTCATAAGGCCTCTGCGGAAGAGGTGCGAGGCTTGGACCATATTGAAATCGCTTGCCTCCGCCTGTACCTCCAGTACTACCTCGACTTGTACCGTTACGCACCATAGCTGAGGCGGCTCTCTTACGTGATTGCCGAGGCGGTGAAGACGGCTGACGTGGCTGAGTTGGAGGAGGAGGAGTGGCCTGAAGCTATGCCGGACTTGGAGGAGGAGTGGCCTGAAGCTGTGCCAGACTTGGAGGAGGAGTGGCCTGACGCTTTGTCAGACTTGGAGGAGGAGTAGTGGCCTGAATTTGTGCCTGACTTGGAGGAGTGGCCTAACGCGTTGGTGGACTTGGAGGAGCGCGAGTCTGCTGACTCGGTGGCGGACTGCGACGAGGAGTCGGATGACGCGGTGTCCGTGGCCTTCGAAAGATGATGCAATCCTTTCTCCATAGGATGATACGATGGTTGGTCTCTCCTAGTGTGTGCTCATCGTCACCTCCAGGAATGTCAAGCTCTAGCCCCGAATATTGGTCCACCACCTCATCAACCAAGACACGAGCATAGCCCGCTGGAATCGGGTTGCAATGGAAGGTTGCCTCGGGGGGATTTGTAAAAGCAAGGGCGTCTGCCACCTTCATGGATATGTTCTTCATTTTGAAGTGTAGCTCGCAGTTAGTATTCTCCATGATGTCATCCACTGGGTAGCTATCCAGCAATGCGTCGCCCGGGGCGGAACCCACGCTGCTTGTCGGCATGGATGGGACGGTGCTATCCAATGGTTGATCATCCGCTACCTGCTGAGACCCCCTTTGCTGGCTAAGTGAGTCGATCTGCTCTTGCTGCCACTGGAATTTGACTGCCAAGTCCGCGTGCGCTGATTATAGGCCTTGAAGGCGTTCATAGTCTAGCTTCCTCTGCTCCTCCTCCATCTCCCTCTTCTTCTCCTCCGCAATCTTCTTTCTCGCACGGGTTCTGTAGTCGGTGTTCCAGTCCGAAAACCCCTCATACCACGGAATAGCGCCCATGCCTCGTGTTCTTCCCGGGTGTTAAGGATTTCCAGGGCACGTGTAAGCTCGTCGTTCTCTCTGTTGGGCTCGAACAACCCCGATCGAGCCTCTTCTATTGCAACAAGTAGCTTATCTTCGGCTCCATCCAGACATGCCTTCTTTGAAACTTTGCCTGTCTTCGGGTCCAACTCCCCCCATGCGCATAGAACCAAGTCCTGCACCTGGGGGGGGGGCAGCTCAATGTTTCTGGAGTGATACCTGCATCCAGCATCTCTTTCTCAGACTTATCCCACTTAGGCATTCCCACCGCATAGCCACCTGGCCCCAACTTATCAAACTTATCCTTTTTTGCGGCATTGGCCTTGTTTATTCTTGACCGTTCCTTAGATAATTCTGAATCCTTGAATTTCACGAAATCGTCCCAATGAGCACTTTGGTTCTCTAGTGTTCCCTCGAATACTGGAGTCTTCCTTCCTCCATTGACGTACTTGGCCCATTCAGAAATCTTGTGGTTCTTGAATGCAACCGGCATCTTCCTAAGAGCAGCGTCCTTGACTTTCTCCACATCTGCATCTGTGAAATGATCTGGTAGGGTGAAATGTTCCATGAGCGTTTCCCAAAGCAAATGTTTTTGTCTGTCGTCGACAAAAGTAACTCCTGGACGTGGCTTTGCTGGCTCTCTCCATTCTTGAAGGGAGATCGGGAGTTGGTCCTTCACTAGAACTCCGCACTAAAGAACGAACTTGTCCGCAATCTTCTTAGGCGCGAATGGTTCGCCATTAGGTCTGATTGCCTCGATATTGTACTTTACGCCCTCCTTCAACTTTTTGTTCGGGCCTCGTTTCGTCCTGTTGTCTGAAGATTTCCTCGATCCGGATGGCTGAAAGAAGAAAGATCGATTCGTTAATATATCTGCAAGTCATTTAAAACATGTGATGATCACCAGATGCCTGCTTATACAAATATATATACCTCGCCGGTCTTTGTTGTTTCAAGATCAACATTTTCTTCGGCTTGTTCATAGTTCATGACTTCATCAATTCGGTCGTCGCGATCGAATATCATATCACCCTCCCCGGTGTTGTTTAGATATTCGGAGCCGTCATAATCTTCTTCATTTTGATCATCATCTGGCCCGCGAGGATTGCGTATGATATTGAACAGGGCCTCTTCTCCCTCTCCGCCGGTATTGTCCGCCATAGGTTTTGTTTAACTAATCCAAAAGAAATATATTCAAATTACAATGCATGGATGCAATCAATCAATAAGGAAAAACTGAATCAATCATAGTACATAATAAGCATCGTCGAATATAATCTCGAATATGTCGTCTCGAATAATAGATATAATCTCGAATACATCGTCTCGAATAATAGATATAATCTCGAATACATCATCTCGAATAATAGATATAATATCGAATACATCACTAGCTAGCTAGCTAGCAAGCTAATAAAGATCGAATACTACAGAGTAATCTAGGCCACTCGCGGTTCCTGAGGTGTGGGTGGTGGACACCCAAAGAGAAGGAACCATCACTGGATCATAGCTCGGATGATCTCCCAAAAGAACCTGCCAGGTATTGGAGAACCTGACGTCTATAGCAGCCATGTAGCGATGGACGTGCTCGTCCTCCTCCCTGACACGGCGACGTACCACCTCCGGCGGGGCCGGCTCCCTCCGCACCGAAACTGGCCCACGCGAACGCCACCAAACGAGATCTGGGTCGACGACAGGACCCGGGGCCGGGTAACTCATCAAGTGGCACGCCCCTCCAGGCAGCACCTCCCAGTGCCAGCCCGGCGGAGCCCAGTCCCGGACATGGGTCAGCCGGACCTCGTCGTCGAGAACAAATACTAGCTATATGCCCGCAAAAAGTAACATTTTTTTAATGATTGGATTTTGATAACTAAAATTTCTAACATTTCTATATAACTAACATTCCTATAAAATTTCTAACAATGCTATATAACTAACATTTCTAATATTTCTATAACTAAAAAACAGAAAAAAAAATTATAACATTTCTATATATATAACTAACATTTGTATAACATTTCTAATATTTCTATAACTAAAAAAAGAAAAATTTCTAACTTTTTTATAACTATTTCTATAACTAAAAAACTGAAAATTTTCTAACAATTCTAACTTTTTTATAACTATTTTTATAACTAAAAAATAGAAAAATTTCTAACAATTCTAACATTTCTAACAATGCTATATAACTAACTATTTCTATAACTAAAAAAAGAAAAATTTCTAACATTTTTATAACTATTTCTATAACTAAAAAACTAAAAAAATGTAGTGTGTGTGTGTGTGTGCTCACCGGCGATGCGAGAGGCAACGGGGACGGTGACGGGCGCGGCGACGATGGGGACATGGCGGCGATGACAGGGACGGGGACGACGTGGGACGGGCCGGGACAGGGGGCGGCGACGACGGGGACGGGGCGGCGACGGGGGCGGCAATGAGGGATATGGAGACGGGGGCGGCGGGCGACGGGGCAGAGGAGAAGAAGCAGATGAGAAACTGAAATTTTTGAAGTGTTTAGTTATATAGGATGGACCTTTAGTACCGGTTGGAGCCACCAACCGATACTAAAGGCCTGGTTTGGCCAGGCCAAGCGGCGGGAAGCGCACCCCCTTTAGTACCGGGTGGGGGCTCCAACCGGTACTAAAGGCCCCCCTTTAGTACCGGTTGGTGCCACCACCCGGTACTAAAGGGGGTGCGCTGGCCCAGGTGCGGTGCGGCAAGTTTAGTCCCACCTCGCTAGCCGAGGGGCGTCCGCACTGGTTTATAACCCCCCGTGCGGTAGCTCTCTCGAGCTCCTCTCCAAAGCAGGCCTACATGGCCTACATGTTCTATGCTGCCCTGTGGGCCTACTAGGCCTTTGCGGGCCTGCATCCTGGCCAAACAACAGGTTGGGTTTCTAGTCCTATGCAGGCCGCTCTGGCCCAGTAGGCGGGCTTTTTTTCTGCTTTATTTATTTTTGAGTTGTTTTTTTTGTGTATTTAGAGTTTCTTTGTGAATATTTTTGCTTTAGGTACAAAAAATTACAAACTTTCTGTTAGTGCCCGTAGTTTTCAAATTTGAATAGTTTATATTTTGAATTATTTGAAATTAGTGTGAATCACTAGTTTGTGAATAACTTAACTTTAAAAATCAGTAAAGGCATGAAAGAATTTGTTTGCACATAAAATTTCTTCGCGTTTCAAATGCCAAAACACATAACTACCCTAACTATTACAGAGATTCCCTCCTGGGTGTGAAACACAGAAGAAACTGATGATAGTGAAGCCGGTCACATCCCAGATCTTTGGGTGTGAAACTTTTTCTTCGCGTGTGTCCCTTTGCGCCGTAACCATGGAAAATCTACATCATTTAACGGGATGCTCGGGTCAATATTCACTGTGAATGGAGCAATTTCATCAAACTTTTCATAATCTTCTGACATGTCTGTCTTGTCATCCACTCCCACGATGTTTCTCTTCCCAGAAAGAACTATGTGCCGCTTTGGCTCATCGTACGATGCAGTCGCTTCCTTATCTTTTCTTTTTCTTGGCTTGGTAGACATGTCCTTCACATAGAAAACCTGTGCCAAATCATTGGCTAGGACGAATGGTTCGTCTGCATACGCAAGATTGTTAAGATCCACTGTTGTCATTCCATACTGCGGGTCTTCCGTAACCCCGCCTAGTGTCATATTGACCCATTTGCACCGAAACAAAGGGACCTTCAAACCACGTCGATAGTCAAGTTCCCATATGTCATGTATATAACCATAATATGTTTCCTTTCCCATCTTGGTTTCTGCATCAAAGCGGACACCACTATTTTGGTTGGTGCTCTTCTTATCTTGGGCGATCGTGTAAAATGTATTACCATTTATCTCGTACCCTTTGAAAGTCATTATATTCGAAGATGATAACTGCGACAGCAAGTACAGTTCATCTTCAATAGAGGTGTCATGCATGGTACGTGTCCGCAACTAGCTGGCGAAACTCCTGCTTTGTTCGCGTGTAATCCAGTCATCAGACCGCTCCGGGTGTTTGGAGCGTAGCAAATTCTTGTGTTCATCCATATATGGAGCCACCAAGGCGGAATTCTGTAGAACTGTGTAGTGTGCTTCAGTGAGAGAATGTCCGTCCATACATATTATTTGTTCCCCTCCTAGCGTGCCTTTTCCATCCAGTCTGCCCTTATGTCACGATTCAGGAACACCAATCGGCTTAAGGTCAGGAATAAAGTCAATACAAAACTCAATGACCTCCTCATTTTCATGGCCCTTGGAGATGCTTCCTTCTGGCCTAGCATGGTTATGAACATATTTCTTTAAGACTCCCATGAACCTCTCAAAGGGGAACATATTGTATAGAAATACAGGACCCAAAACGTTAATCTCTTCGCATAGGTGAACTAGGACGTGCGTCATGATGTTGAAGAAGGATGGTGGGAACACCAACTCGAAACTGACAAGACGTTGCACCAAATCATTCTCTAACCTTGGTATGATTTTTGGATCGATTACCTTCTGAGAGATTGCATTGAGAAATGCACATAGCTTCACAATGGCTAATCGAACGTTTTCCGGTAGAAGCCCCCTCAATGCAACCGGAAGCAGTTGCATCATAATCACTTGGCAGTCATGAGACTTTAGGGTTGGAACTTTTTCTCTGCCATGTTTATTATTCCCTTTATATTCGATGAGAAGCCAGACGGTACCTTAATACTGAGCAGGCATTCAAAGAAGATTTCCTTCTCTTCTTTGGTAAGAAAGTAGCTTGCATGACCCTGATGTATGTCGTCTTTTCCGTGCATATGTTGCTGGTCCTCCCGTGCCTCAGGTGTATCTTTTGTCTTCCCATACACGCCCAAGAAGCCAAGCAGGGTCACACAAAGATTCTTCGTCACGTGCATCACGTCGATTGTGGAGCGGACCTCTAGGTCTTTCCAATAGGGCAGTGTAACACCCCGGATGTAACTTTCCCTATTTGTACTCCAACTCTTGCCGTTTCCGGCATTAAGTTATATTTATTTCCTCGGGTTCGGGTCTTTGTCTCCATGTGTTGTTGTCGTTGTCATGCATCTCATATCATGTCATCATGTGCATTGCATTTGCATACGTGTTCGTCTCATGCATTCGAGCATTTTCCCCATTGTCCGTTTTGCATTCCGGCGCTTCGTTCTCCTCCAGTGGTCATTTAAAGCTTTCTTTCGTGTGTGGGGATTAAACATTTCCGGATTGGACCGAGACTTGCCAAGCGGCCTTGGTTTACTACCGGTAGACCGCCTGTCAAGTTTCGTATCATTTGGACTTCGTTTGATACTCCAACGGTTAACCGAGGGACCAAAAAGGCCTCGTGTGTGTTGCAGCCCAACACCCCTCCAATTTGGCCCAAAACCCACCAAACTCTGCTCATGTCCTAGAGCGTTCGATCACGATCGCGTGGCCGAAAACCGCACCTCATTTGGACTCTCCTAGCTCCCTCTATGCCTATTTAAACACCCCCCATTCCAAATCCCGGGTCTGCCCCTCGTCCCTAACCCTAATCCTCAGATCCGCGCCGGCCGGACACGTCCGCCCCGGCCGGACGCGTCCGCCGCCGCCCCCTCGTCCAATCGCCACCTGCCACGTGGGCGTGCGCCCACATCCCCGCCGCTAGGCCCGGGAGGCCCGTGGCCGGCCCCCGAGGCCCATCGCGCCTCCTCACCCGCGAGCCAGCCGCCGCCGCCGTCTCCTTCCTCCCGCCGCCACCGAGCCGTCCGGCCGCCGCCGCGCCGGAACCGCGCCGGGACCTCGCCTCCGCCCGCCGGCCCTCGTCTCCGCCCGCCGCCCGGAGCCGCCCGCCGCCTCCAGCCGCCACCGCGACACCGCCACCTCCGCCCCACCGCAGCCGCTGCCACCGCCGACTCCGGCCGCCACCGTCCATCGTCGCCGGCGACCTCCCTCCGGCCGCCGTCGTCCTCTCCGGTGAGATCCGGTGGATCGGGACGAGATCCACCGGGATCTCATCCAAACGCAGCCCCGCGCCGCCCGGATCCCTCCGTCCCGGGATATCCTCGTCCCGTTGACTTCTGCACAGGGTATAAAATTCGTCTAGCTCCCGAAATTCTAGATCCATATGCTCCTGTTCGCGGCCCCGTAACTTTGCAACCGTAGCTCCGATTCATGCATATAGCATATCAAAATGTTAATCTCAGAGAGTACATCATTTCATTCCATTGCATCATTTTTATTTGAGCTCATCGTGATGCCCGAAATGCTGTTAGAAGAGGGCTACTTGAGTTAATTGTCAGATCTATTACTTCATTTAGCACTTTTGTCATTTTTGCCATGATTTATGTGTGCATGCTATGCCCGTGAGTTCTTCATATGTTTTGTTAAGGGTTTTGTCATCTATCCAGAGGTGCAATCCATGTATTTTTAGGATGTGTGTGGTGACTTGTGCAAGCTTGCAAAGTGGTGCATCTCATGATGCCATATGTTCATGTTGTTTCCTAGTGATCTGTGCCTCTTTTGAGGATGATCAGTAAGGGAGTTTTGTGAATCTTGTAGTGCTCTATCCATCCATGTCTTTGTTTGAAATTATGGAGCACCCTAGCTTGAGTCAATCGAGCTCTACTTTTGCTTCGTTGTGAATCTGGACAGATCATCAACTTGTTTGCGATTTTGCCGATGTTATTATAGTTGATCCGTGCATGCTATGCCATTGTTCTTGCCATGTCTAGCTTGTATTTTGTGCCTTCTTTATGGGTGTATGCTTGTCTTGCCATGACTTGCACCGTGGTGAGTGCATCGAGCTCATAGACATGCCTTCGTGAGTTATTTTTTTCAGCATGTCCCAGTTTTCACTAAGTCTGAAAACTGATTATGTTTTTGCTATGTTCGTGTGCTTGTTAGTATATTTTGTGATCCCTTTTGGCTCAAGGTCACTAAGGGACTTTTGTTAATATTGTTGAGTACCTCCATGCCTTGTATTTCTTTGTCATGTTCAGGTCCTGTAGCATGTTGTTTTGTTGCTTCGAAGAGGGCGATATGATCTGAAATTCCAGACAAGTGTTAATTTCACTAAGTCTGAGATCTGTCTTACCATTTGCGTTTTTGCCATGCTTGTTTGGACCTCCTAATGGATGATTTGGCCGTAGCTCAGTGCTAGACTTTTGTTAATTACCTTGTGTGCATCCCTGCCATGTATTTTGTTGCCATGTTTGGGTGCTGTAGCATGTTCATTTCGTTGCATTTATATGCCTACTTGCTGTAAATCGCAGACCGGTGTCATTTTTGAATCGCTTGCCATTTCCAAACCGTAACTCCGATTCCGGCGTTCTTTACATCGTTTTCAAGCGATTTCATCTCATCTTTCCAGTGGCACACTTGGAATTCCAAGTTGAGGCCAGGTTCATGCATTTCCTGTCATATCTTGCATTTTGCATCCCGCATCGCATCCCGCATAGCATATCATCATTTCATCATATTGCTTGGTCTTGCACGTGGTTGATAGTATCCTTGTTGCTTGTTGGTCTTGTTTGGGTAGAGATGGGAGACGAGTTCGCTAACGAGGAACCCGTTGAGTTTGCTTTTGAGGATCCAGTCAACTTTGACAACTGTGCAGGCAAGATGATCATACCCTCGAAATCACCACTATCTTTGCTATGCTAGTTTGCTCGCTCTTTTGCTATGCCATTGCTACGATGCCTACCACTTGCTTGAAAGCCTCCCAAATTGCCATGTCAAACCTCTAACCCACCTTGTCCTAGCAAACCATTGATTGGCTATGTTACCGCTTTGCTCAGCCCCTCTTATAGCGTTGCTAGTTGCAGGTGAAGATTGGAGGTCGTTCCTTGTTGGAACATCTTTTATTTACTTGTTGGGATATCATTATATTGCCATGTTATCTTAATGCACCTATATACTTGGTAAAGGGTGGAAGGCTCGGCCTCTCGCCTAGTGTTTTGTTCCACTCTTGCCGCCCTAGTTTCCGTCATACCGGTGTTATGTTCCCGGATTTTTGCGTTCCTTACGCGGTTGGGTTATAATGGGAACCCCTTGATATTTCGCCTTGATTAAAGCTTTTCCAGCAATGCCCAACATTGGTCTTAACATTTGCCACCTAGCCTTTTCTTTCCCTTGGGTTCTGCAGACTCAATGGTCATCTTATTTTAACCCCCCGGGCCAGTGCTCCTCTGAGTGTTGGTCCAAACTAGAGCCCCTTGCAGCGCCACCTCGGGGAAACTCGAGGGCTGGTTTTAGTTGTACCGATTGCTTATCTGAGTGTGCCCTGAGAAAGAGATATGTGCAGCTCCTATCGGGATTTTTCGGCACATTCGGGCGGTGTTGCTGGTCTTGTTTTAACCTGTCGAAGTGTCTTGAGTTACCGAGATACCGAGTCTGATCTGATCGTCTTGGGAGGAGGTCTATTCCTTCGTTGACCGTGAGAGCTTGTCATGGGATAAGTTGGGACTCCCCTGCAGGGATTGAACTTTCGAAAGCCGTGCCCGCGGTTATGGGCAGATGGGAATTTGTTAATGTCCGGTTGTAGATAACTTGAACCTTAACTTAATTAAAATGAATCAACTGAGTGTGTTACCGTGATGGCCTCTTCTCGGCGGAGTCCGGGAAGTGGACACGGTGTTGGAGTAATGTTTGCGCAGGTTGTTCTCTAGCTTCTCGCTCGTGCTTTGCCTCCTCTTCTCGCTCTCTTGCGAATAAGTTAGCCACCATACTTGCTAGTCGCTTGCTGCAGCTCCACTCATATTTTACCTTGCCATACCTAAAAGCTTAAATAGTATTGATTGCGAGGGTGCGAGATTGCTGAGTCCCTGTGGCTCACAGATTACTATATCACCAGATGCAGGGCCTGATGATTCCGCTCCAGGAGACGCGTGTGAGCTCAAGTGGGAGTTCGACGAAGACTCTCAACGATACTATGTTTCCTTTCCCGATGATCAGTAGAGGTGCCCAGTTGGGGGTGAACGGGACCGTTGTCGCATGTTGGGTTCTCTTTTATTTTGGCGCCGTAGTCGGGCCTTGAGTGTATGGATGATGTAATGTTATTTATGTACTTGATTGACGTGGCGAGTGTAAGCCAACTATGTTATCTCCCCTTTTATTATTATTACATGGGATGTTGTGAAGATTGCCTAACTTGCGACATATGCCTTCAATGCGATTATGTCTCTAAGTCGTGCCTCGACACGTGGGAGCTATAGTCGCATCGAGGGTGTTACAGGCAGGTCCCAAAATATAGATTTCTTCTTCCACATGGGTGCGCGTCCGTCAGCGTCATTCGGAACAGGTTGTCCACCAGGACCCTTTCCAAAGACCACCTTCAAATCCTTGACCATATCATGTACATCAGCACCAGTACGGTGGCGAGGCTTCGTCCGGTGATCCGCCTCACCTTTGAAATGCTTGCCTTTCTTTCTTAAGGGATGCCTGCTCGGAAGAAATCGACGATGTCCCAGGTACACATTCTTCTTACAATTAACCAAATATATACTGTCGGTATCGTCCAAACAGTGCGTGCATGCACGGTATCCCTTGTTTGTCTGTCCTGAAAGGTTACTGAGAGCAGGCCAATCATTGATGGTCACGAACAACAACGCCTTTAGGTCAAATTCTTCCCCCATGTGCTCATCCCACGCACGTACACCTGTTCCATTCCACAGTTGTAAGAGTTCTTCAACTAATGGCCTTAGGTACACATCAATGTCGTTGCCGGGTTGCTTAGGGCCTTGGATGAGCACTCGCATTATAATGAACTTCCGCTTCATGCACAACCAAGGAGGAAGGTTATACAAACATAGAGTCACATGCCAGGTGCTATGGTTGCTGCTCTGCTCCCCAAAAGGATTAATGCCATCTGCGCTTAGACCAAACCATATGTTCCTTGCGTCATCTACAAACTCCTTCCCATACTTTCTTTCGATTTTTCTCCACTGCGACCCGTCAGAGGGTACTCTCAACTTTCCGTCTTTCTTACGGTCTTTTCTGTGCCATCGCATCTCCTTGGCATGCTCATTGTTTTGGAACAAACGTTTCAACCGTGGTATTATAGGAGCATACCACATCACCTTGGCAAGAATCTTCTTTCTGGGGCGCTCGCCCTCGACATCACCACGGTCATCGCGGCTGATCTTATAGCGCAATGCACCGCATACCGGGCAAGCATTCAAATCCTCGTACTCACCGCGGTAGAGGATGCAATCATTAGGGCATGCATGTATCTTCTGCACCTCTAACCCTAGAGGGCAGATAGCCTTCTTTGCTTCGTACATACTCTCGGGCAATTCGTTGTCATTTGGAAGCATATCCTTTATCATTACCAGCAACTTTCCAAATCCCTTGTCAGATACACCATTCTCTGCCTTCCATTGCAGCAATTCCAGTGTCGTGCCCATCTTTTTCTTGTCACCTACGCAATTCGGGTACAACAATTTTTTGTGATCCTCTAACATGTGCTGCAACTTCTTCTTCTCCAAATCACTTGCGCAGTTTCTCTTTGCATTGGCAATGGCCCGACCTAGATCATCAACGGGCTCATCCAATGCCTCTTCTTCAGCTTATTCCGGCATTGCCGGATCAGCTTCTTCCCGCATTACCGGCTCAGCTTCTTCCCTCATTGTTGTATCATCATATTCAGGGAACCCATGGCCAGGATAGCTGACATCGTCCTCTTCTTCTTCATTGTCTTCCATCATAACCCCTCTTTCTCCATGCTTGGTCCAAACATTATAGTGGGGCATGAAACCGGACTCAAACAGGTGGACATGAATGGTTCTTGACGTAGATTAATTGTGACCATTCTTACAGCCAGCACATGGACAAGGCATAAAACCATCCGCTCGCTTGTTTACCTCAGCCGCAAGCAGAAAAGTGTGCACGCCATTAATGAACTCGGGAGAGCATCGGTCATCATACATCCATTGCCGGCTCATCTTCAATACACAGCACCGAAAACATCAAATTAATACAATACATAAATTTCATACATAAAGATCATACAACACTTAAATGCAACAAACAAATAACTCTCTGGCTAAAGAATTTAAATGCAACAATATATGCGATCAAGATCGCAACTAAGGTAACAATTGATCCAACAGCATAACGATACCAAGCCTCACTATGAATGGCATATTTTCTAATCTTTCTAATCTTCAAGCACATTTTCTCCATCTTAGTCTTGTGATCATCGACGACATCGGCAACATGCAACTCCAATTCCATCTTCTCCCCCTCAATTCTTTTCAATTTTTCCTTCAAATCCACATTTTCTCTTTCAACTAAATTTAACCTCTCGACAATAGGGTCGGTTGGAATTTCCGGTTCAACTACCTCCTACATACAAATATCTATGTCAAGTTGATGGGCATAATTTGTCATAAACACGAAATGCAATGAATAGTTTTAGAAGAGAATATACCACATCCGAATCATAACCCGGACGAGGGCCTACGGGGATGGATATCAAAACCATGGCACTATGAATAACAAACAACGTATGGGTGAGATAATTATACGAGTAACTATATATCGAAATCACACAAACATCAATTTTTTATATAAAACATGCATGAACAAGACGCTCACCACAAGGTGGTGCCGGCGTCGGGACGTTGCGGGCGATCGACGGTGGTTACAACGGAGATTTAGAAGGCACTAAGTAAACCACACATACATATGCAAACTAAGTGTTATTTTTGACCTCCAATTGCATATGAATCAAATACTAGCACATATATATAATTCCTCCCAAATTACTAAACTCAAAAATCAATCACTATATAAAGCATTGCACGAGCTCATCTAGCAATGAGAGATGAAAGGACAAAGTTGCTAACCTTTGTGATCATTTGAATGGATGGGGGCCTTCAAATCTTGACAAATTTTGGGCAAAATGTGTGATGAGCTTGACAGGAAGAGGGAAAAGAACAGAGAGGAGAGGGGAAAGGGGAAGAACAGAGCGAGCTCGGGTGGATGAAGGTTCTATGTAGGACGACCTTTAGTACCGGTTCATGATACAACCCGGTACTAAAGGTGCTGGAGGGGCCCCGCACTGACAACATCCTGCCAGCACTCACTTTAGTACCGGTTCGTGGCACGAACCGGTGCTAAAGGTTCGCCACGAACCGGTACTAATGAGAGCAGCCCGGCTAGCCGTTGGAACCGGCACTAATGTACACATTAGTGCCGCTCAAATTCAAACCGGCACTAATGTGCTTCATGTTTGACCCTTTTTCTACTAGTGACTTCCAACTTACTTTTTATGAGAGAGAACCACCTACACTTGTGTTGAGGCCAAGATATTCCATTCTTACCATATGAATCTTGATCTCTAGCCTTCCCAAGTTGCTTTCCACTCAAATCCTCTATCCACCAAATTCATATCCTGTGAGAGAGAGAGAGTTGAGTGTTGGGGAGTCTATCATTTGAAGCACGAGAGCAAGGAGTTCATCATCAACACACCATTTGTTACTTCTTGGGGAGTGGTGTCTCCTAGATTGGTTAGGTGTCACTTGGGAGCCTCCGACAATTGGTTAGGTGTCTCCTAGATCGCCTACTTCATGAGGATCTACCGCTAGTGAGGCAAGTCCTTCGTGGGCGACGGCCATGGTGGGATAGACAAGGTTGCTTCTTCGTGGACCCTTCGTGGGTGGAGCCCTCCTTGGACTCGTGCAACCGTTACCCTTCATGGGTTGAAGTCTCCATCAACGTGGATGTACGATAGCACCACCTATCGGAACCACGACAAAAACATCAGTGTCTCCTATTGCGTTTGAATCGTCCAAACCCGTCCCTTTACATTCTTGCAAGTTGCATGCTTTACTTTCCGCTGTTCATATACTCTTTGCATGCTTACTTGAATTGTGTTAAGATTGCTTGACTTGTCCAAAGTTGCTAAAATCTGTCAAGAACTAAAATTGGGAAAAGGATAAGTTTTATTTGGTCAAGTAGTCTAATCACCCCCCTCTAGACACACTTGCGATCCAACAAGTGGTATCAGAGCTTTGGTCTCCATTTGCCTTGATTTTCATAGCTTTTGGAAGTCATAGCCTTGGTTTCACAACCTAGGAGAGTATGGCATCTAGCGAGGGAAATTACCACCGTAGAGGTCCTTACTTTGATGGTACTAATTTTGCTAGTTGGAAGCATACGATGAAAATGCATATTCTTGGACATAACCCCGCCGTATGGGCTATTGTGTGTATTGGCTTGCAATGTGAATTCTTTGATGGGAGAGAACCGAATCGTGAAGCTACGGCGGAAGAGTTGAAGACGCTGCAATACAATGCTCAAGCTTG